>NW_026843679.1:0-294655 GCF_030254825.1 Meriones unguiculatus
TAGGTCTAGAACATGCATGCTCCTTAGTTGATGTCTCATTTTCTTAACCCCCCCCCAGGTCTGGGTTACTTTTCTTTGTTGGTCTTCTTGTGGCTTTCTATCCCCTTCGGGTTCTTCCATGTTTCCCCCAGTACTTCCATAAGACCCCCAGAAATCCTCCCCATGCTTAGTTGCAAGTTCCAGTATCTGTCTCCATTGGCTATTGGGTAGAGCCTCTGAGGTAACAGGCATAATTAGGCTCTTTTCTACAAGCTCAGCAATGCAACATTTACAGTTTCATTGGCTGGCTCTCTAGTGTAGTGTGGGTCTCAGGTTGGCCCAATTATTGGTTGGACATTCCCTCAATCTTTGTTCCATCATTATCCCTAAACTTATTGCAGTCAGGGTAATTTTTGGATAGTGGGTTTTGTTGTCCAGTTGTTGTTCCCTCTCTCCACTAGTCCTGACTGGCTAAGAGGTGGTCACTTCATACTTAATTTTTCATGTCTCTCTTCTCCTGCCCCTCCATTAGGATTCTCAGCTAGAGTCACACCTAGTCACACCCAGGTCCTCTCATGAAACTTCCCTGTCAAATGACTCCAAGGAGAAGCCCCCTCAGTTACCCTTCTTGTTCTCAGGCCTCTCATGTCCTACTACAATTCTCCCCACATCTGCTACCCACATTTGTTTCCCTCCCCATTCTAACTTCTGCACAGTTCCCTCTATTCATCTACTTCTGCTGTCTGTTCTCTTTTTTTATTCTGAGTGATATTCTGCCAACCTCCCATGGACCCTTCTTACTTAGCTTCATTGGGTGTGGATTGTAGAATGCGTATGCTGTACTATAGGTCTAATATCTGCTTATAAGCAATGCGTTTCTTTCTGTGTCTGGGTTACCTCTCTCAGGATGATCTTTTCTAGTTTGATCCATTTGCCTGCAATTTCCATGATTTATTTTTAATAACTGAGGTGTATTCCATTGTGTAAATGTATTAGTAGTTCTTTATCCATTCTTCACTTTCTGGATGTTATGAATAAAACAGCTATGAACATAGTAGAACAAATGTCCTTGTTCTATAATGGAACATCTTTGGGATGTATTCCCTGGAGTGGTATAGATGGGTATTGAGGTAGAAATATGCCCAATTTTCTGAGAATGCACCAGTTTGATTACCAGAGAAGTAGTACAAGTTTGCACTCCCATCAGACCTGGAGGAAAGTTCCCTTTTCTCTACATCCTCACCAGAATGTGTTGTCACTTGAGTTTTTTTATCTTAGCAACTTCATTGGTGTACGATGGAATCTTAGAGTCATTTTGATTTCCATTTGTCTAATGGCTAAGAACTTTGATCTTTTCTTTAAGTGTTTCTCAGCTATTTGACTTTTCTCTCTTATGACTTCTCAGTTTAGCTCTGAACCCCATTTTTAAATTGGTTTATTTTATTTGTTGGTGTTTAATTTCTTAAGTTCTTTGGATATTACTTTTCTGTCTGATGTAGGGTTGGTGTAGATATTTTCCCAATCTGTTGACTGCTGTTTTGTTCTATTGATAGTGTCCTTTGATGTACAGAAGCTTTTCAGTTTGAGATGCCATTTATTGTTGATCTCAGAGCCTGTGCTGATGTTGTTCTCCTGTGTTAATTAGTTCCAGAATTTTCTCCACCTTGTCTATATGATTTAGAGTCTCTGGGTTTATGTGACGGTCTTTGATTCCCTTGGACTTCAGTTTCTGCAGGGTCATACAAAGGGTCTATTTTCATTTTTCTATGTGCGGACATCTACCACAATTTGTTTAAGATGCTGTCTTTTTTCCATTGTATAATTTTGGCTTCTTTGTTGAAAGTAAAGTTCCAATAGGGGTGTGGGTTTATTTCTGTGTCATTCCAATTTTATAGGATTGTACTGTTATCAAGGGTATTTTATTTTTCCACTTAAATTTAATGTTTGCTCTTTCAAGGTCTTTAAAGAACTGTGTTGGAATGTTGTTGGGAAATGGATTGAATCTGTAGACTCCATTTTTAAGAATGCTGCTTTAGAGAAAGGGAATAAAGGGAGCATTTGGGAGGGGAGAAGGAGGACGGATGCAAAGTGAATAAACTGTAATTAATAAAATATTTAAAAAAAGAATGCTGTTTTTCTATGTTAATCCTATATATCCATGAGTTTGGGAGATCTTTCCATCTTTTGATATTTTCTTCAGTTTCTTTCTTTAAAGACTTCAAATTCTAGTCAGAGAGGTCTTTCACTTCATCTTGTTTGTGGCTACTGTTCAGGGTGTTGTTTCCCAAATTTTATTCTCAGCCCATTTTTTATTTGTATACAGAAGGAATAATGAAAATTTTAGTTGTGCTCCCAGCCACTTTGTGGAAAGTGTATTTCAACTGTAGGAATTCCCTGGTAGGATTTCTTGGGTCACCTAGGTATACTAAGAAATCATCTACGAATAGTGATACTTTGAATTCTTCCTTTCAAATTTGTATCTCCTTTATAACCTTCAGTTGTCTTATTGTTTTGGCTAGGACTTAAGGAGTATATTGAAGAGATATGGAGATATGTACCTCATATGAGTGGAATTTCTTTAAGTTTCTCTCCAAATAATTTGATGTTAGCCCTCAGTTCGCTTTTTACTACCTTTATTATGTTAAGTGTGTGCCTGAATCCTTGTATGCTTGATTTCTCCAAGTCTTTTAACATGAAGGGTTGTTGAATTTTGTCAAAGCCTTTTTTTTTCATCTAATGAGATGATCATGTGATCTTGGTCTTTCAGTCAGTTTATATGGTGAATTACAGATGGATTTTCATATACTGAACTCTCCCTGTATTCCCAAGATTAAGCCAATTTTTTCATCGTGTATATCTTTGATGTATTCTTGCATATGTTTTACGAGTATTTTATTGAATATATTTGTGTTACAGACAGCTATTAGCTGTCATATGTGTGCTGGGAATTTAACCCATGTCCTCTGGAAGAACAGACAGTGTTCTTAACTACTGAGCCATACCTCCATACCCATGTTGCTTATTTATGATCAACATTTACATTGCTAATATTTTCATCTCTCCTTTTGTAATTGTTCAAACATACATTTCATTTTTAAAAAGATCATATTAATATTACAGTTTAAAATGAGGTACTTCAGGTTTCTACACATGTATGCAGAACTGGAGTGAATGTGTAACTCTTTATAAAAAGTTGAGAAAGATCTTTAATGTTTTTTATCTTGTTTGTTTGATTAATTTTTGCATATTGTTCAGGATCTTATTATGTACCCCTGAGTGTCCTGGAATTTATTGCAAAGAGCTGTCTACCGTCCACCTCTGTGAAATACACCAGCCTCTGTTTCCTGAGTGATTTTGGAATTAAAGTCATCAGATAATACACCCAGCCTGCCCATTCTATAAGAGTCAGGAATCATTTATACTATTTTTCTCATGTGGGCTCTGTACTGTTTTTCTCTTTACTCTCTCTCTCTCTCTTTATCTGTTAATTGACATTTCTCTTGTAAGCCTATATCCTACTAAAAGGATGCAGAAATTAGAGGGGTGAACCTCACTCTTGAGTTTACTCCGAAAAAGAGTTGGTGATCACATTACAACTTGTGTGTCAGAAACTAAGTAGAAGAACCACCAGAATACATTGAAAATATTGTAAAAGAAGGATACATTTCCAGTATTCTAAGTATCATACTTTCTGTTGTACATGTGTGTGGATATTTTAGACTGCATTGACCTACAATGATGTGCATGTGAACTTCACTCAAGAAGAGTGGGCTTTGCTGGATCCTTCCCAAAGGAATCTCTACAAAGATGTGATGCTAGAGACCTACAGGAACCTCACTGCAATAGGCAGGGCAATGAATTTTCTTTACTTCTTAAAATATGGGGAAACACTATTCATTATTGATGTGCTTCTGTAATTTCTCTTGAGGATGAGGAAGAATTAGATGAATCGATCTTTGATTGACCATAGATCACGACTTAAACTTTGTATTATTTCCAATAATAAAGCATACATTTTCTGTTACTGTATTTTAGGCTACAATTGGGAAAGTCATAATATAGAAGAGCATTGTCAAAATTCTAGAAGACATACAAGGTAATTTTCATTGTAAGCTGATATGAATATGGTTCTGAAAAAAAATTTAATATGTTCTGGAAGTTTGAAAGAGAAGGGACAGTGTAAATGATCTGTTTTAAGTGTATTTATTGATGATGACTAACTTGTTACTAAACTATGTACGTCCACGTTAGGTATTTGATGTGTGTTTGCAAGGCACTCCTCTAAGAAAGAATGCAAGGAAATAATACTCACACAAGATCAATGTTTAAATTGTTTACTCATTAGCGCTGAGGTAAAACTGCAATTTGTTTAGTATCCTACAACTCAGATATTGCTAAATGTATTCACAGTAAATAGGTGATGAAAGTATATCCAAAAGATTATACTAATCAACTCATCCATAATAAAATGGGGTTACTCATATACTTGTAGTAATGTTGCTAAGTTTTGTGAGAAGGGCAGTTTTTTTAGAGTCAGGAATGTTGTTGTGGAAAAACCATAATCCCTATATCACATGTCTGTGATGAACAAAAATCAAATGTGTGAATGCATCATGGAACCATGTCATTTATTATTATTATTTTAATAATTATATCATATATCACAATGAGTACAAGTCATTTTAATATGTGTATATTGAAAGAAACAATGTACCACCCAGAACAACTAAAAGGTATAGTAGTCCCCATTTTGAGTAGATGTTTAAAAATTGATACCTATTATGCTTTATATGGGCTATTTAGAGCTTCCAGCAGTACAAATAATGATGCAGAGGCTTTTTAATATTTTAAAGCTTAGGCAATTTACTGGGCAGATTCTGAACCTTTTTTTCCCTAACACAAACCTAGCACAGTGTCCGGATGCATGGCCAGCTCTACTTCTTTGTTCATGGTCATGTCCATCTGTTAACCTCACTGTCATGCTGGTGAATGGTGTGTCATTTGCTTTCTTCTTCCCAGCAACCCTTTCTCACTCAGAAGTTCTGTCCTGCATTTTGCACCCTGCTATCACTTGTTAGCTCTTTATTATTTCCAATAGATAAGTAAGGAAGGGCAAAGGTTTACAAAATATACGACAGGTGATCAGCCATAGAACTAACAACACTATGATTTCATCAGTACTTAGCTGATTGCTGGCTCAGCAAAACAACCAGTAGAGGAGAACACTGTGAATGTAAAAATAATGATGAAAATTCAAAATGTAATTATTCTTTACTTTTAATTCAAACTGCAAAATTAAGTCATGTGGCAAAAACATCCATTAGTGTAATGAATGTGGAAAAGCTGTCATATGTGCCAATTATCTTTGCAGGTATGAAAACAATCAATGTGCAGATAAACTCCCTGAAGATACTCAATATGAAGTCTTTGCACATCACAGTAGTCCCCAGACATGTAAAAGTATGCATACTGGTGCGGACCACTATGAATGTAGCCTATATAGTAATGCCTTTGCAAATAAAAGTCATATCCTAAGACATAAAAGGATACATATAGGAGAGAAACCTCATGAATGTAACCGATGTGGTAAAGCCTATGCATCTAACAGTGATCTCCTAAGACATAAAGGAACTCACACTGGAGAAAAACCTTATGAATGTAATTAATGTGGTAAAGCCTTTGTACGTAACAGTCAATTCCTAATACATCAAGAACTCACACTGGAGAGAAACCTTATGAATATATCCAATGTGGTAAAGCCTTTGCATATAACAGTAAACTTTTAGTACATAAACGAACTCACACTGGAGAAAAACCTTATGAATGTAATCAATGTGGGAAAGCCTTTGCATGGAACAGTGATCTCCAAAAACATAAAAGAACTCACAGTGGAGAGAAACCTTATGAATGTGACCAATGTGCTATAGCCTTTGCAGATAACAGTAGTCTCCAAAGACATAAAAGAACTCACACTGGAGAGAAACCTTATGAATGTAACCAATGTGGTAAAGCCTTTGCATCTAACAGTAATCTACGAGTACATAAAAGAATTCACACTGGAGAGAAACCTTATGAATGTAACCAATGTGGTAAAGCCTTTGCACAGAACAGGAATCTCCTAGTACATAAAAGAACTCACACTGGAGAAAAACTTCATGAATGTAACCGATGTGGTAAAGCCTCTGCATCTAACAGTGATCTCCTAAGACATAAAGGAACTCACACTGGAGAAAAACCTTATGAATGTAATCAATGTGGGAAAGCCTTTGTACGTAACAGTCATCTCCTAATACATAAATTAACTCACACTGGAGAGAAACTTTATGAATATATCCAATGTGGTAAAGCCTTTGCATATAACAGTAAACTTTTAGTACATAAACGAACTCACACTGGAGAAAAACCTTATGAATGTAATCAATGTGGGAAAGCCTTTGCAGATAACAGTAGTCTCCAAAGACATAAAAGAACTCACACAGGAGAGAAACCTTATGAATGTAACCAATGTGGTAAAGCCTTTGCATCTAACAGTAATCTACGAGTACATAAAAGAATTCACACCGGAGAGAAACCTTATGAATGTAACCAATGTGGTAAAGCCTTTGCACAGAACAGTAATCTCCTAGTACATAAAAGAATTCACACCGGAGAGAAACCTTATGAATGTAACCAGTGTTGTAAAGCCTTTGCACAGAACAGTAATCTCCTAGTACATAAAAGAACTCACACTGGAGAAAAACCTCATGAATGTAACCAATGTGGTAAAACCTTTTCACAGAACAGTCAATTCCTAATACATAAAAGAACAAACACTGGAGAGAAACCTTATGAATGTAACCAATGTGGTAAAACCTTCGTAGATAAGTGTTCTCTGAAGACATAAAAATCCATGTTGCAGAAATCCTTATTAATATAACTAATGTCATGAAGTCTTTTCATGTAAGACTTATCTTGAACAAGAACACTTATTGAAGTGAAACGCTATGAATATGACCAATGTGTGAAAAAGTTTGCATGCCATAATAATCTCCATGTACATATAAGAAGCACACTGGATAGAAACTTTTTGAATGAAACCAATGTGATAAAGCATTTTGATGTAATAGTAATCTCCTATGACATAAAGAACGCATACTAGAGAGAAACCTTATGAATGTAACTAAGGTGGTGAAGCCATTGCATGTAACAGTAGTCTCCTAATACAAAAAAGAACTAACACTGGAGAGAACTCTTATGGATGTAATCAATGTGTGAAAGCCTTTGCATGTAACAGTCATCTCCTAATACATAAAAGACCTCACACTTGAGAGAAACCTTATTAATGTAACTTATGTGGTAAAGCCTGTCATCTAATGAAAACGTGCTGTTCACAATCATCTTCAACATCATGAAAGAATTCATACTGGAACGAAAGACTTTGAGTGTATTTACATGGTGAAGCTACTCCACATTTGTATAATCTTTGTCATCATGAAAGAATTCATACAGAGAGAAAATTTATGAATGTGTTAAAATGGGAGACCGTTACACATATCTTTATTCTACATCCTCATAAAAGTTTCAAAACGGAGAGAAAAATCTGAGAATATAATTAATATGGTAAGGCTTTTGTGTTCTTCTGTTCACTGAATCCAATACAACTCAAACAGGTCAATACAGATGAAAAGAAAATATTGTCATCCAGTTTGATGAAGGACACATAATGTTGAACTGTGATGCCTAACCATCCAATAAGCCAGAAAGTTACAGAGGTTCTGAGTTTGAAAATCATAAACATCTTTAGCGTTTTACAACTGAATTATTTCCATCAGTCATGGTTTAGGCATATGGGATTTGTTTATGTCTTTGAGGAAGTCACCTGACACAAAATGTAGCTTTAACAGTCAAAACATTCATATCCATTTGTTCTTTTGTGGTTAGGAAAAGGTATTATGTTTTAGTAAAGAGAATCTGTGGTTTGGGTCAGTCATTATGTTAGGGGTCCAGAAATCATGGTATGGAACAGTCATGTTTTGGGCAACAAAAGCTAAGTAATTAAAGTCGGTCAGCTATTGAGAAGTCTACAGCTTTCCTAGGGACTATGAACTTAAATCCTATAAATCAATGAATGCTGGTAACTAAAAGGAAATACTTAGGACAAATTGCTTTCTCATCTTCCCACATACAATTTGCATTTACATATTTTGCATATAAAATCATCTTCAAGTATACAAATGAGCAGATAGTAGAGAGAAACCTTACACATGTCTTCAATGTGATAATGCCTTTTCTTAATACAGTTATCTCCAAATACATAAAAGAACATACACTGCAGTGAAACCCTCTGAATAAGCAATGTGGTAAATCCTTTTCATAGGGTTTTCTTTGAAATCATGAGAAAATGTCATGCTGCAGAGAAACCCCATGAATGTAGTCAGTATGGTAAGGTTTTCTGCTTCATGCTACCATTATATAAGAGTAAAAGCCTTACTGTGTGGGCTACGTCTTAAAACCTTTGCATATCAGGGTAGTCTTTGAGAACCTAAAAGAACTCATTCTGTAGAACATCTATTAGAATAAAAGATTTGTTAAGTTCTTTGACCCACCAACTTGCATTCAATTACACTAGATTATTTTGCAGGAAAATTCTAACAAGTGTCAACAATGTATGCATGTATTTGTGACATCCATCCTTATTTTGTTTCCAATTGAAGATTCATGGACCGAAGGCATATGAATTGAAACAATAAGATAATCCATTTTTATTTCACAATTCACTTCAATTACATGAAATAAATCAGCCAGTTGTAAAATTTATGTTGCGTATTAGTGCATTTTCTGTGACCAAACACAAGGTCTAAGGCAACTTCCAAATATGTTTACTTTGCCTTATGATATGAGAGAGGATATGGGATCACTTTAAATTGGGCAAAACAAGTGTCATACATGGCAGCTAAAGTAGGAAACTTGGAGCTCACAACCTCCACCTTTAGCATGAAGCAGAGAGTGGGAACTACAGAAAGTATAAAGCTGAAAACTATCAAGCACCCCCAAATAACATACTTTCTCCAACAGAGATACATTTCTTAAAATTTCAAAAATGATACCACCAACTGAGAACGATTCATTTCTATGACTTCAAACCTATGTGTTTGATTTCTGTTACATGAAAGAATTCATGATGAAGAAAATATTTGTAGGTAAGCCTGTAGTTGCCTCAACACCTGAGTTCAGTAATGAATGCTTATATAAGTAAAACATTTGTGAGTAAACATACATTTGTTTAAGAATTTGTTTTAAATTCCATTATGTGATAACTCTTTGTCTTTGTGTGTTTATGTGTCCCTCCATTCTAGTTTCCATGAAGACCAGACCTTTTCATCTGCTCTTCTTGAGATGAGACTGTCTTATACCAGGAATTATAGAAAGTTCTCAAAACCTAACCTAGGTCCTGGGAATGAAATTTGTCTTAACTGCAAAGCCATGTCTCTAGTACTGTAAATATGTTAAATCTTTATGGATCATTGTGACGTCAGGAAGTACAAGAGAATTCATAAAAGGAAGGAACCCTATTTATACAAAAGAATTGATTATTTGGGACATAATAAATATATTTACTTTCAAGAAAATAAACTTTTTCGAAGGTTTTTATCATAACCTTGCAGGAAGTAAATTATTTACCATGTTCCCTTAAATGTAATGGAGGAGATCACCAACTGATTGTGGTCTGAATTTTGAAACATTGGAGTAGGGATTGAATTTTCTGTATGTGTAGCAAATCCATTCACAGAAGTTTATTAGGTTGTTCTGATATTGCTTCTGTGGTGGTTATTCATGTTTTAATGCATTTCAACCTGGTAATAGGTATTTTTCTGTGCAATGTATAGAATGGGATCTCCATCATCTATGTGGTCCATTGCTTATTTATATCAGGCAGTGTGTGATCATAGTTTTAAAAGAAGGGTCTCTGAGAATGTGTGGTATTGTTTTTTATGTTTTCACAAATTCATTTAAGATGTTTGTTTTTAGTCCTTGCTTGGATATCAATATTTAATTAATGGTTAATAGTATGTGTGTGTATATATATGTATATATTGTTTAAAGTTCCATGCTTCTACATGTTCCCATATTTACTATATATAAACATATATTTGTTTAAGAATTTGTTTTAATTTCCATTATGTGATTACACTTTGTCTTTGTGTGTTTATGTGCCCATCATCTTCCTAGAGATTTATCTAGCTTTCTTAGAGATTTATCTAGCCTTCTTAGAGATTTATCTAAGAGGTGCTAATTAATGTAACAGCAATGAGATTTATTTCAAAACATGTTGTGTGTTTAGTGGACTATTCATTCTTAGGCTATGACAGATATATGAAGACTGTGTGACACTTTGTGGGGTTTATTTTAGTCATACTTATATGATCTTCAAGTTTATGTTGTCAGTTTTGCACAACACAAAGTCTTCCCACTAAGCTCATTGAGATTCATAAAACTTAGTTGAAACATTACATCAGTACAATATTGTATTTTATTCAAATTATGAATATATTGTCATCTGAGGATGGAAAAATATAAAATGATTTGAATAATAAATGCTACTTGCAAATGAAAATTATACACTCCTGTCTCATTTTGGTTCGTTTTGGTTCTTTCTTAGGAGTAAAGACTTGTTCATAAGACTTTCTCAAAACTGCAAGTGAATGTCAGAGAATTGTCTCAGTGGGTAAATTATTAGTTATTGCTAAGCCTGATGATTTGAGCTCAATCTCTGAGTAGTCCATGTCACTGCTACAGATTTTTCTAATGTTTCTATATTTGGGCTGCTGTATATGCAGATTCACACACTAGCAGATACATAAATATATTTTCAGGCTAAATAAGGGCCAGTGTGGTCATTGGCCAAAAGACTCTATGTGTTCCATGTCAGGAACTTATATATGGGATGTAGATAATAAATAGCAATAATTTGTACTCTCACTAGCACGTATACACAATAACATGTATGTATACACAAACACACTCCAGCATTTTAAAATTTATTTTTATTTTTATTGATTACAGTTCATTCACTTTGTATCTCTGCTATAGACCCCTCCTCATCCCCTCCCAATCCTACCCTCTCTCCCTCTTCTCCTATGCCCCTCCCCCAATCCACTGATAGGGGAGGTACTTCTCTCCTTCCATCTGAACCTAGTCTATCAGGTCTCATCCGGACTGTCTTCATTGTCTTCCTCTGTGGACTGGTAAGGCTGTTCCCCCACAAGCAGAGGTGATCAAAGAGCCAGGCCCTCAGTTCAGGTCAGAGACAGTCTTTTTTCCCATTACTAGGGTACCCTGTTGGACACTGAAGTGCAATGTGTTAAATCTGTCAGTGGTACTATATTATCTCCATTTGTGGTCCTTGTTTGGAGTATGAGTCTCCAAAGATCCCTGTGCCCAGATTTTTTCCTTCTATTTCTCTCCTTGTGGAGCTCCTGTCCCCTCCAGTTCTTTCTATCTTCCCCTTCTTTCATAAGATTACCTGTACTCTGCCCAAAGGTTGGTTATAAGTCTTAGCATATGTTTTGATACCCTACTCGATACAGTCTTTCAGTGGCCCTCTATGGTAGGTTCCTGTCCAGATCCTTGTTTTCTCTGTCTTCTGATGTCCATCCCGTTTGCCTTTCTGAATGAAGATTGAACATCTTACCCAGGGTCTGCCTTCTTAATTAGCTTCTTTAGCTGTACAGATTTTAGTATGATTATCCTATATTATATGTCTAATATCCAGTTATAAATTATGAAATTAATAAAGCAATGCAGCCACTTATAGATGACAGAATTTTTTTTGGTAGAATTTGAAGACTTATTGCTGTTCATTAAAAGGAAAATGGTTCTTTTGTACATCTTATTTTATCCTTTAATTCATTCATTCAAGAATAGACCACTTAAAAATCACAGCTTGGCTCAGACGTGCATCCCTCTCATCCTAAACCTAGGATTCAGTGGCAGGCTGATCTCTCTGAGACTGAGGCCAGATTGTTCCACAGAGTGTGTTCTCTGTTTTTGTTTGTTTGTTTTTGAGACACAACTTTGTTGTGTAGCTTTGCCTGTTCTGAACTCACTTTGTAGTCCCAGGCATCCTCAAAATCACATAAATCTGTCTGCCTCTTCTTCCTTGAGTGCTGGGATTACAGGTGTGTCCCACCATTCCCAGCTCCATGGACAGTTCTAAAACAGCCATGGCTATGTAGAAATATCATGTATCAAAATGATTTCAAAATGAAAACTATATTTAAAGTTATAGATTTTTTTCCTGAGGGATAGTATACACAGGGATGCTAGAACTTTTCTGAATTTGTGCTCTCTGTCCTTTGTGTAAGTGAGAAAAGTAGCATTGAAACATCCCCCTCATAGATCAGACGTCATGATTACCAGATGGCATTGCCTCCTGTGCAGTCTAGTTTCATGGCCTCATTTACTTCATTTTCAGTTAAGAACTTGTGATCACAATTAAACATCTCAGTGTCATTTCTGTCCATTTTAAAAATTTTACACATATTTCCACATGACTTCGAGCCAAAAGTGCCTTTTTATTTCTGATTTTACAATATGATCACTTTCAGAATATGACTTAATTTAGCATGGCTCTGAGTAGGGAACCCACATTTGAACATATCCACATGCCCTAAGTTAAATCCTGGTGCTTGCTTTGTTGAAGAAAATCATTGCTTTGGAAAGGCCTCTTGTGCTCCTCTTGACTGTGCCAGGAAAATATCTTTCTCAGGTCTTGTGTCTTGGCTGGTGTAACAAAACACCAACAACACAGGCTCTAAGCAACAATCAATAAATGGGACCTCATGAAGCTGAAAAGCTTCTGTAAAGCAAAGGACACTGTCTACAGATTGGGAAAGAATATAGGGTTCACTAACCCTATATCTGACAAAAGGGCTAATATCTAGAATATATAGAAAACTCAAGAAGTTAAACAGCAACAATTCAAGTAATCCAATAAAAAATGGGACACAGAGCTAAACAGAGAATTCTCAATAGACGAATGACAGAGAAACACTTAAAGAAATGCTCAATGCCCTTAGTCATCAGGGAAATGCAAATCAAGACAGTCATGAGATTTCACCTTACAGCCATCAGAATAGCTAAGATCTAATGCTCAAATAACAATACATGCTGAAGAGAATGTTGAGAAAAAGGAACCCTGCTCCACTCCTGGTAGGAATGTAAATTTGTACAATCACTTTGGAAATCAATCTGTCACTTTCTCAGACAATTAGGAATAGTGCTTTCTCAAGATTCAGCTATACCACTCCTAGGCATATATCCAAAAGTTGCTCAAGAATACAACAAAGACATTTGTCCAACCATGTTTGTAACAGCTTTATTTGTAATAGTCAGAAGTTGGAAACAACCCAAATGCCCCTCAACTGAGGAATGGATACAAAAATTTTGGTACATCTACATAATGGAATATTATTCAGCAATAAAA
Source organism: Meriones unguiculatus (assembly GCF_030254825.1). Lineage (NCBI taxonomy): Eukaryota > Metazoa > Chordata > Mammalia > Rodentia > Muridae > Meriones > Meriones unguiculatus. Next base: position 13,445 of record NW_026843679.1, read on the forward strand.
AAATAAGAAAATCATGAAAATTGCAGGCAAATGATGGGGACTGAAAAAGATCATCCTGAGTGAGGTATCCCAGAAGCAGAAAGACACACATGGGATATACTCTCTCATAAGTGGATATTAGATATATAATATAGGATAAACATACTAAAATCTGTACAACTAAAGAAACTTATGAAGGAGGAGGACTCTAGCTAAGATGCTGAATCCTCATTCAGAAAGGCAAAGAGGATGGACATCAGAAGAGGGAGTAAACAGGGAATGTGATAGGAGCCTACGACAGAGGAAATCTGAAAGGCTCTACCCTGCAGGGTATCAGAGAAGATGCTGAGACTTGTAGCCAAATTTTAGGCAGAGTGCAGAGCACTTCATGAAAGAAGTAGGAAATAAGACATGGAGCGGACAGGTGCTCCACAAGGAGAGCAAGAGAACCAAAATATCTGGGCACAGGGGTCTTTTCTGAGACTGATATTCTAACCAAGGACCATTGATGGAGATAAACTAGAACCCTGCACAGATGTTGCCAATGGCAGTTCATTGTCCAACTGGGTTCCATTGTAATGGGAAGAGGGACTGTCTCTGACATGAACTGATTAGCCTGCTCTTTGATCACTTCCCCCTGGGGGGAAAGCAACCTTACCAGGCCACAGAGGAATCCAGTGAATCTATTCCTGATCAGCCCTGATAGACAATGATCAGAAGGAGGGAGAGGAGGACCTTCCCTATCAGTGGACTTGGGGAGGCACATGTGTGGAGAAGGAGGAGGGAGAATGGGATTGTGAGAGGAGGAGGGAGGGGACATGGAGGGAAAAATGGAAAGAAAAAAAGACACAGAAGCCAGATATATAAGCTCTCATTGGTCAAATGACAAAACAATTTAAACATCAAAATGATCTGCATATCTATATCCTCCCAAAATTCCTGTATTGAAGTCCTGAGACCAAAAGTAACATAACTGCATGAGATCTTTGGGAGGTACTCAGGTCTGGGAGGTGAAGCCCTTATAAATAGGTTCATAACTTTATTGAAGAGATCCTATAAAATCATGTGGCCATTTAAAACACTGAGTTTAAAGTGAGAACATGACTGTAGACAAGCATGGACCCAACTAGACCTCATAATTTAACTTTAGACTTTCCAGAGTTCACTACTATGAAAAGTAAAGCCTTTGTTTATAAATCATTTGTCACTTAGCTCCAGCAGACTAAAACAAACAGTAACAGTCAAGTCCACTACAGAAGACACATAAATCATGAATCCATATTGATGTAAGTGTATGGCAAATGCATTAACATTCTGATGAGCACCAAAGACACAGAATGTCAAGGTACTCATGGGGGTGCAGGGTGTTAACTGTATAGCAGAAAAGCCTGGAAAACACTGATTACAAGTAAGCAAAGTGAAAATATGTCCCACCTGATAGGACACAATGTGTTACACTTTTGTGATACCCTTGTCCCAGTTTATGTATTGATGCATGAGAACACAGAGAGCTTATAGAGAGACTATAAAAATAACTAACCTGGGATATTAGCCATATAGTACAAGATAACCATGTTACAACCCACAGACCTAAATAAACTAAATAACATGGAGGGTAGAAGAGAGGATACTTGAATCCCACTAAGGAGGGGACAGACATGGGAAGTGGAGGGAGAGAGGAAGTGGGTGGGAGAGGGAATGAAGAGAGAAACAGGATGGATCAGGTGGGGGAAAAGTGCAGATGGGGATGAGAGGGCTAGGAGAGAAGGGAAATTAGTGTTGCAGCATCTCTGAGATAAGATGAAGACCTGAAATTCTGGAGGTACCTGGGAAAATATGTGGTTCTCTTGTGTATCTGAGATGCCCAGCAGCAGGGATATTGAGACTGAAGTGGACCCATCTTTTAGCCAGTGGAGGGAGGGGGACACCAATCAACTCACAAAACCCTCCACCCAAATTTGTCACCTACAAGACATGCAGGAATAAAAGATGGAATAGAGATTGAGGAAATGGCCAACCAATAACTGGCACAACTTGAGACCTAACCCATGGGAAAAACTCAACTTCTGACACTGTTAATAATACTCTGTTATGTTTGTAGATAGGGGACTAGCTTAACTATCATCTGAGAGGCTTCATCCAACAGATAATGGAAACAGTTACAGAGACCCTCAGCCAAACAAACATTAGGCAGAATTTGGAGAGTCTTTTGAAAGAGTTAGAGGAAAGATTTAGGGACCTGGGAGGGGGGTAGTACACCAGAAGACTTACATATCCAGCTCACCTGGGACCATGGGGCCTCATAGAGACTGAACCACCAATAAAAGAACATGCCTGGACTAGTCCTAGGACCCCTCCACATATGAAATTGATGGGCTGTTTGTCCTCAAGTGGGTCCCCTAACAACTAGATCAGGAGCTGTCTCTGACTTGGGCTCCTATCTCTGTTCCTCCCTCTGGATCCCATTTTCCTAGCAGGGCTGCCTTGTCTTGCCTCAGTCAAAGAGGAGGCACTTAATACTGATGTAACTTGATGTGACAGGGTGGGTTGGTTGGTGGCTATTTGGGGAAAATGGGTGAATGGGATGAGGGCGGGACTCAGAGGAGAGGAGGGAATGAGGTTGTGAGTGGGATGTAAAATCAACAAATAAATAAATTAATGAAAACAAAATACAATTGACCCACAGTCATCAAAAGTGACAGGATCGTGAAAAAGATGATGGAACTATTCCATATTGAAAGAGACTAAAGAGATAAGAAAACAATACAACACTTAAATGTACCAACTTCCTCGACAATTATGTGAATAATAACATAGTCAACATAGCCCAAATTAAATGCAATAATGTGTCATTGTGAATTACCCGTTTTGATAACTACACTGTCATTATGTAAGACAAAGTTCTTGTTTGTATAAAATCAACACTAAACCATTCTGAGTGACAGGGCAAAAGGTCAGCAGCTTCCTCTCAAAATGTCCAAAGTGAAAGAGCAATTAACTGTACATAGTTGGAACAATCTTCAAGTTTGTTATTGTTTCAAAATTGTTGTGGGAAAGCTGCACGTGGTCTTTAACTCTAGCACTTGGGAGGCAGAGGAAGGCAGATCTCTGTAGGTTCAACACCAGCCTAGTCTACATAGGGAAGCCCAGGACAACCAGGTCTCTGTAGAGAGAATTTGTTTCAAAAAAACAAACTAAATAAAATTGTTGTAAGGAGAACAATGTAACTGAAAACTGAACAAGATTAAAAACAAAGCTGATTCTCCACACTGGCAGTCTGGATAAGACTATGTAAGAGATTGAAAAATGAAATGTCATGACATTTTGGAGCAGCAAGAAGATTCTCTAAATACAGCCCACAGTCTTATTTTTTTATTGTGTATGTGTGAGTGGGAGGAGTGTTCATGATGTAGGTAAAGGATGAATACTAGTGAGCACATGGGAAGGTCAGATGACAACTCTGTCCCTTCCACCTTTTCAGGAATTCAGGGATCAAACTCAGGTCTCCAGGCTTGCCCAGGAAGAGCCTTTATCTGCTAAGCCATCCTACCGACCTGCAAGCGATTCTCTTAAATGACCTCAATTAGGTAATAATGAGAAAAAAAATGTGAAGGGTTCCTTCTCCTAAACAATTTCTTAGGGATGAATAAACAATGAAAAGAGAGAAGAGTAGAACATTAGTACACTAGTGCTATCAACGACTAACAATCATCCAAAAACAACCTAAGCACCTCCTGAGACAAGAGGATGCTGGGCTGGTAGCTAAAATTCCTTGCAAGTGTAAAACTGGATTAAACCTGAAATAAAAGAGCTTTCCCAGCTCTACAGTAACCTTGTTATTACATCCTGATTATCTACACATAGCAACACAAAGAAATACAAATAGGAAAATAAGCCGGCATGAACCCTTCATACTCCTGGTTGTGCAAGTCCATCAAAGTATAAACAACAATGTATCTGCCAAACTGTTCCTTATGAAGAATTCTCTGAGGAATAAAGAGAACAATCAAATCACGTGGAAGCTAAGTGAGAGAAAGAGAGCACCTGCAGTGGCTGTCTTTACTTAAGAAGAGTCACTTCATTCTGGAATGCCTGCACATAGGTCCTCAAACAATGTTCCTAGAAATGTGCATGGATTCTGTGGACTTTCCAAGTACCCTGCTTTCTTTCGACCCGAATGTCCCAGCTCCCCCACCCCACGAGCCCCAGGGCAGGCAGGAGGCAGAACTGGACTCTCTGTACTTCCTTTCCAGGAGGCCTGGGCCTGAATCACTCTTCCTCAGGATGCAGGGCGCAAAGTGTATCCCTAGGAACTCCACACAATATGCTCCCGCCCTCCCATCACTGGTGGCCAAAGGGGGCGGTCCCGGGTACCAGTAGCCAGCACAGAAGCTCTTGTCTGAACACGGGCAGGCACTCCCGACCCGCCTAGCCCGCCAGCCCCTGGCTGCAATACTGAGGCTTAACCCTGCGACCGCCTGCCGGGTGGTCCCTCACACGTGCCCACAGCCAGCTAGGCTCTGACACCTGACCCGCTGTTCCTCCACCGTGGGAATCAACCTTCTAGCCTCCCCGCCACCCAGCCTCAAAGCCCCACCCCGCCCAGCCTACTGGAAGGCTGCAGGGCTGGAGGCGGAGCCGGGGGCGGGGAGAGGCGGAGGGGGAGCCCGTGGGGAGGCAGAGCGGAGGAGGGAGGCGGAGGCAGAGCCAGGGGAGGCGGAGCCCAGGCAGCGCCCACCCCACAGCCTTACCTGGCTTCTCCTGGTCTCAGCCTACCAAGATGAAGTAGTCCACTAGTGGAGTGCCTGGAAGAGGGTTCCCGTCGCTGCCCTCGCCGCCGCCGCCCATGAGGTCCGGGAGGAGCTCAGAGTTTTCCCTTCAGCGTCTGTAGCTATAGCAATGGCACTTACATCACACTTGACAATGGAGGCCCGCACTGCGCCTGCGCCGAGCCTCGTGACAGCCCCTCCCCCACCCTACCCGAAAGGGTTCCGCCTTCGGGTTCCTCCGAGGCCTCTCGGACCCTCGGCTTGGACAGTGGGCGGCTGGGCGCATTCTCACCACCAAGGCCGAGCTCTTAGATGCCCGGCCTCTGCCTCAATGCCCCCCTCCCCTATTCTTTATTTTCCTGTATCAGGGGTCTTTCCTTCTGCCTTCTCTCTCTCTTTTGCAGTGTGGGGAGAAGGGCATGGAGGGTCGCGGGGTCACTGGAAAGTTTGCACTTCCCTGCTGCCTGCTTGCCACTGGTCGCACAGCAAAGATTCTCCCGCCCTCTGCTGGAAGGTTGGAATTTGCACCTCCAAGGCTTTTTGCTGCACGTTTCCTGCTTATGTTGTGCAGAGGGGGATTTTAGAAACAAGACACCGAGCTGGCGGGGGGAGGAAAAGACTTGTGCAATCCTCAGAAGCGCCTATGGTTTCTGGGATTCCTGGGCTGGGGGCGTTCACCTTGTGCTTTCCTCTGAGTGCCCAAGAGAGTTGGGTTCCTCCTAGGGACAGGGCATCAAGGCATCCCAGGGATCCTCCTGAAATGGCCCTGTATCCTCCCCCCCCCGGCCCTGCCCACCTGACTTTCACTGCTTTTTTGTTTCAAGGCTCTGGTAGCTGAAGCAGGTGTTAACTTCCAAGTTGTTCTGCTGTGAAAACACAATCGAATAAATTCATCGGGCTCTTTGTCCAGTCAAGAGATTATCCTAGTCAATTGAGTTTATTTTTTATTTCTTTATTTTTATTTTTTTTAATTTCCATTAGTTACAATTTATTCACTTTGTATCCCCCCCATAGCTCCCTGCCTCTTCCCCTCCCAAATGCCACCCACCCTCCACCCATCTCCACCCATGTCCCTCCGCCAGTCCACTGATAGGGGTGGTTTTCCTCCCCTTCATTCTGATCCTAGTCTATCAAGTCTCATAAGGACTGGCTGCATTGTCTTCCTCTGTGGATTGGTAAAGCTGCTCCCCCCTCAGGGGAAGGTGATCAAAGAGCAGGCCAATCAGTTCATGTCAGAGAGAGTCACTGTTGTCAAAATATCCGCTATTGATGTTTTCAGATTTGGCTGGCACAACATTTGGATGAGTTTACTTTGTCACTTCTTAATGATCATGAAGTTTTAGTAGTTGAATATGTACCCAAATTAAAACTGAAGTTTTCAAAACCTGTGGTTTAAAAACTATCTTTGTAAGGACATCATTAGCTGAGGAGTTTGATCCTTACATGTTATATATAGTAGATGCCAATGTGCTTATTGCAACACATACACCCTCTGCCAATGACTAGCAGAATGCTAGTGACTAGAGCTGTGAACTCAGAGTCATGAGCTCAGACGCTCTGATTGACTAGTTCGCTTTTATGGGCCAGCGTTTCCCTTCCCGATTCCGTGCTGGTAATTGAACTTATGGTCTCATACATGCTAGGAAAGCCTTCTACCATTAAGCTATATTCCCAGTGACAGGGCAGACTTTTTCAGCAGGGGTCTGAGCGGCCCATTTGGGCCGGGCCATGACAGAAGAATTGAAACTGAGGGGGTCCTTTAAGTCAGGACCTCCTTTGTAAATGGTTCCTCGTCGGCCGGGGGAGTCAGCATAAGTGATGAAGAGTAGGTTGGTTTTCAAAATAATTAAAGCAAAAAAAAAACTCCCACCACATTTCCTGTAGACATTTTCCCCGTCATGTCCCTGGGAGCTCTTCCTCTACCTTTTCAGAAAAGAGTAATCTCAATTCCTCGAGAGACAACCTGTTCCATGGCTTAACAGCAGAGTTATGAAGTCAGAGTTGGCCCCCTGTAATCTCCCACATGTTCTCTGAAGCTACCAGAAGGGGAGGGACACCACATGACTGTGTGTGATTTTTTTAAAAATTATTCATGTGGGGTCCCCTCCCCCACCAATTTTACCTTCTTTTTGAAATTTGAGATAAGGGACTGGAGAGATGACTACACAGTTGAGAGCACTGTGTTTCTCTTCCAGAAGACCAGATTTGACTCCCAGCATTTGCTTGACAGTCCACAACCATCCATCTGTAACACCAGGTACATGGGATCCTCCTCTGGTCTCCTCCAGAAACAGACATGCATGGGGAACATGAACATGCAAAATCCACACACATAATTTTTTAAATCTTTTTATACCTGTGATAAAGTTTATATATCATCAAATTATATGTACACTCCAGTGGCATTTAATATATCTCACTGTTGGACAATGAATACATCTATCTAGTTTCAAAATATTTTCCTCTTCTTCTTCTTCTTTAAAATCCATTAAACAGACACTACCATTTCCATCTCTAGTCCCTGCCAATAACACTTGCTTTCTGATTCTATGGGTTTGCCTATTTCATATTGTAATGCCAGGTTCATGGGACCCTCAGAGACCACCAGGAGATGGTGTAATAGACGTGATGCAATAGCAAGAGAGCTTTATTCTGAGAGTGATCAAACTCAGGACCCAAGTTCCACTGACACAGCAGTAGAGAAGTGTGACCATGAGCTTTGAGTGAATAGGATTTTTAAAGGGAAAGTCTGATCAGGGGTTGGGTTTCCATGGCAACAAGCAGGGGAGCACAAGTCTTGGCTTACAGAATTGAGTGAAGTTTAGCAGTGAGGGGTGACCTTTTCTGAGACACACAATCACAATGGCTACATATAATCACAATGGCTATTTTTTTCAAGCATATCTGAAACATCTGAATTTTCCCACCCGATTTCCAACTGATTCCCATTGATTATTACAAGGGAGTTTGTCTCTATTTTCTATGAAGCATTTATTCTGTTACATTTCCTGGAGGCTGTTGCTAGGAGAGTTAACTTTGTTTTCTGCCAGGTGTACATTCTTTGATATTTCCTGGTACCTGAATTCAGTTTCCAGTCATGATCTTTATTTAAAAATGGAGTTATATTCAGGCTAACTTAAACTCTTCAATATAACTTGAATTAATCATGATTGGTATATTGTTTCCTAGGTTTTTGGGTTTTGCTTGTTACTTGGGTTTTTGAGACAGGGTTTCCCTATGTTGCTTTGGCTGTCCTGGAATTCTGTTTGTAGACAAGGGTGGCCTAGAACTCACAGACATCTGCCTGCCTCAGGCTCCTGAGTGCTGGTATTAAAGGTGTGAGCCACCACACCATCCCCTGGCTTGTTTCCTAGTTTTATCCCTGCTGTATCATTAGTACTCCCTTCTTCTAAATCAGATCATCAGTAATGCATTCTTCCTTACTGTTGAATAACCCTCCACTGTATGTACAAACCAGGCTTTTCTTATCCACTGGTGGTTTGGGGCATTATTTCTATCTAGCACCATGACCATGTATAGAAAGTATATGAGTGGGGCTAAAGAGATGGCTCAGTGGTCTTAACTCTAAAGCACTGGTTGCTCTTCCAGAGGTCCTGAGTTCAATTCTCAGCACCCACATGGTGGCTCATGACCATCTGTACTGGGATCTGATGCCCTCTTCTGACATGCAAGTATACATGCAAATAGAGCACTCACATAAAATAAATAAATCTTTTTTTATTTATTTTATTTTTTTTATCAGTTACATTTTATTAACTCTGTATCCCAGCTGTGTCCCGATCCCTCATTCCCTCCCAGTCCCTCCCTCCCTCCCTCCCTCATCTCCACCGTGCCCCTTTCCAAGTCCACTGATAGGGGGCACCTCCTCCCCATTCATCTGATCCTGTTTTATCAGATATCTTTAGGACTGGCTGCAAAGCCCTCCTCTGTGGCCTAACAGGACTGCTCCTCCCTTCGGGGGTGGGGAGACCAAAGAGCCAGTCATTGAGTTCCTGTTAGAAATAGTCCCTGATCCCCTCACTTTGGGAAACCAATTGGTTACTGAGCTACCACAGGCTACATCTGAGTGGAGGTTCTAGGTTATATCCATACATGGTCCTTGGTTGAATGTCAGTCTCAGAAAAGACCCTGGGCCCAGATATATTTGGTCCTTGTGGAGCTCCTATCCTTTCCCCATCAGACTAACTCCCCTTCTTTCTTATGATTCCCTGTACTCTGCCAAAGGTTTGGTCATGAGTCTTTGCTTTGAAAACACTGCTAGTTAGAGTCTTTCAGATGCGCTCAGTAGACTCCTGTCATACGTTCAATGCACATCCTCTCTGTCTTTCTAAATGAGGATTGATCATCTTACCCCATGTCCGCTCAATTGATTATCTTTTTTAGGCACATAGATTTCATTATGTTTATCATATCTTATAGGTCTATATAAGTGAGTATATCCCATGTTTGTCTTTCTCCTTCTGGGATATTTCACTCAGAATGATCTTTTCTAGATCCCACCATTTGCCTGCAAATTTCATGATTTCCTCCTTTTTGATTGCTGAGTAGTATTCCATTGTATAAAAATACCACAATTTCTGTACCCATTCCACCGTTGATGGACATCTGGGTTGTTTCCAGGTTCTGGCTATTACAAATAGAGCTGCTATAAACATGGTTGAGCAAGTGTCCTTTTTGTGTACTTGAACAAACTTTGGGTATATACCTAGCAGTGGTATAGCTGGGTCTGGAGGAAGCACTATTCCTATTTGTCTTAGAAAGCGCCAGATAGCTTTCCAGAGTGGTTGTACCAGTTTACATTCCCACCAGCAGTGGAGGAGGGTTCCCCTTTCTCCACAACCTCTCCAGCATGTGTTATCGCTTGAGTTTTTCACCTTGGCCATTCTGATGGGTGTAAGGTGATATCTCAGGGTCGTTTTGATTTGCATTTCCCTGATGGCTAATGAGGATGAGCATTTCTTTAAGTGTTTTTCTGCCATTTGATATTCCTCTGTCGAGAATTCTCTGTTTAGCTCTGTTCCCCATTTTTTAATTGGATTACTTGGTTTGCTGCTTTTCAGCTTCTTTAGTTCTTTGTATATACTGGATATTAGTCCTCTGTCAGATAAAGGGTTAGTGAAAATTCTTTCCCAATCTGTAGGCAGTCGTTTTGTTTTGATGACGGTATCCTTTGCTTTACAGAAACTTTTCAGTTTCATGAGGTCCCATTTATTGTTGCTCTTAGAGCCTGTGCTGTTGGTGTTCTGTTCAGGAAGTTGTCTCCTGTGCCAATGAGTTCTAGGCTGTTCCCCACTTTTTTTTCCAATTGATTTAGGGTATCTGGTTTTATGTTGAGGTCCTTGATCCACTTTGACTTTAGTTTTGTGCAGGGTGATAAATATGGATCTATTTTCATTTTTCTGCATGTAGACATCCAGTTGGTCCAGCACCATTTGTTGAAGATGCTGTCTTTTTTCCATTGAATGGAATTGGCTTCTTTGTCGAATATCAAGTATTCATGGGTGTGTGGATTTATTTCTGGGTCTTCTATGCAGTTCCATTGATCCTCCTTTCTGTTTCTATGCCAATACCATGCAGTTTTTATTACTGTTGCCCTGTAGTACAGCTTGAGATCAGGAATGGAGATACCTCCAGATGATCTGTTGTCATACAGGATCGTTTTGGAGATTCTGGGTTTTTTGTTTCTCCATATGAAGCTGAGAATCTTTTCTTCAAGGTCTGTAAAGAATTGAGTTGGTATTTTGATGGGAATTGCATTGACTCTGTAGATTGCTTTTGGCAGTATGGCCATTTTCACAATGTTAATCCTAACAATCCATGAGCATGGGAGATCTTTCCATCTTCTGATATCTTCTTCGATTTCTTTCTTCAGAGACTTAAAGTTTTTCTCAAACAGGTCTTTCACTTGCTTGGTTAGAGTCACACCAAGGTACTTTATGGTATTAGTGGCTATTGTGAAGGGTGTTGTTTCCCTAATTTCTTTCTCAGCCTTTTTGTCTTTGGTATATAGGAGGGCTTCTGATTTTTTTGAGTTGATTTTGTATCCTGCCACTTTGCTGAAGGTGTTTATCAGCTGAAGGAGTTCTCTGGTTGAATTTTTGGGGTCGCTCATGTATACTATCATATCATCTGCAAATAGTGACACTTTGACCTCTTCCTTTCCGATTTGTATCCCCTTGATCTCCTTTAGTTGTCTTATTGCTCTGGCTAGGACTTCAAGTACTATGTTGAAGAGATATGGGGACAATGGACAGCCTTGTCTTGTCCCTGATTTCAGTGGGATTGATTTAAGTTTCTCTCCATTGAGTTTGATGTTAGCTATAGGCTTGCTATATATTGCCTTTACTATGTTTAGGTATGTGCCTTGTATCCCTGATCTCTCCAAGACTTTAAACATGAATGTATGTTGGACTTTGTCAAATACTTTTTCGGCATCTAAGGAGATGATCATGTGGTTTTTCTCCTTCAGTTCGTTTATGTAGTGGATTACATTGATGGATTTCCGTATGTTGAACCACCCTTGCATGCCTGGGATGAAGCCTACTTGGTCATGGTGGATGATATCTTTGATGTGTTCTTGGATTCGGTTTGCAAGTATTTTATTAAGTATTTTTGCGTCAATGTTCATAAGAGAGATAGGCCTGAAGTTCTCTTTTTTTGTTGGGTCTTTGTGTGGTTTAGGTATTAAGGTGACTGTGGCTTCATAGAATGAGTTTGGTAGTGTTCCTTCTGTTTCTATTTTGTGGAATAGCTTGAGGAGAATTGGAGTTAGCACTTCTTTGAAGGTCTTGTAGAATTCTGCGCTGAAGCCATCTGGTCCAGGGCTTTTTTTGGAGGGGAGACTGTTAATGACTGCTTCGATTTCCTTGGGAGATATAGGGCTATTCAGTCTTTCTACCTGATGTTGACTTAGTTTTGGTAGATGGAATCTTTCAAGAAAATTATCCATTTCATTTAGATTCTCAAATTTTGTGGCATATAGGCTTTTGTAGTATGACCTAATAATTGTTTGGATTTCCTCAATGTCTGTGGTTATGTCCCCATTTTCATTTCTGATTTTGCTGATCTGGATAGTTTCTCTCTACTTTTTAGTTAGTTTGGCTAAGGGTTTGTCTATCTTGTTGATTTTCTCAAAGAACCAGCTTTTTGTTTCATTGATTCTTTGGATAGTTTTATTTGTTTCTAGTTGATTGATTTCAGCCCTTAGTTTGATTATCTCCAGCCGTCTGCTCCTCTTGGGTGTATCTGCTTCTTTTTTTTTTCTAGGGTTTTCAGTTGGGCCATTAAGTTGTTTGTATGTGATGTTACGAATTTCTTCTTGCAGGCACTTAGTGCTATAAATTTTCCTCTGAGCACTGCTTTCAATGTGTCCCATAAATTTGGGTATGTTGTGCCTTCCTTTTCATTGAATTCTAGGAAGTCTTTAATTTCTTTCTTTATTTCTTCCTTAACCCAGCTGTCATTGAGTAGTAAGTTATTCAGTTTCCATGTGCGTGTCGGCTTTTTGTTGTTTCCCTTGTTGTTGATGTCCAGCTTTAGTCCATGGTGGTCTGATAGAATACAAGGGATTATCTCAATCTTTTTATATCTGTTGAGGCTTGCTTTGTGACCCACTATATGGTCTATTTTGGAAAAGGTTCCATGCGGTGCTGAAAAGAAGGTGTACTCTTTTGAGTTTGAGTGAAATGATCTGTAGACGTCTATTAGGTCCATTTGATTTAGGGACTCTGTAAGTGCTTTTATTTCCCTATTTGGTGCCTGTCTAGTTGATCTGTCCCTTGGTGAGAGTGGAGTGTTGAAGTCTCCCACTATTAAGGTATTAGGATCAATGTATGATTTAAGCTTTAATAATGTTTCATTTACGAATGTCGGTGCTCTTGTGTTTGGGGCATAGATATTCAAGATTGTGATGTCCTCTTGGTGGATTTTTCCTTTGATGAGAATATAGTGGCCCTCCTTATCTTTTTTGATTAACTTGGGTTGAAAGTCTATTTTATTAGATATTCGGATGGCTACTCCAGCTTGTTTTCTGGAACCATTTGCTTGAAAAACAGTTTTCCAGCCCTTTACTCTGAGGTAGTGTTTGTCTTTGTTGCATAGGTGTGTTTCTTGGATGCAACAGAATGTTGGATCCTGTTTCCTTAACCATTCTGTTAGCCTGTGTCTTTTTATTGGTGAGTTGAGTCCATTGATATTGATAGATAATAGTGACCAATGCATGTTAGTTCCTTTTGTAATGGAGTCAATGATCTAACCCTGTTTCATTGCTTGTTTTCTTTTCATTTTTGTTGGGACATTATCTGTATGCCCTGTTTTCTTGGGTGAATTTCTTTTCATTGGATTGGAGTTTTCCTTCTAGTATCTTCTGTAGGGATGGTTTGCTGTGTAGATATTATGTAAATTTAGTTTTGTCATGGAATATTTTGTTTTCTCCATCTATGTTGATTGAAAGCTTTGCAGGGTATAGTAGTCTGGGTTGACATTTGTGATCTCTTAGAGTCTCCATGATACTTGCCCAGGCCCTTCTGGCTTTCATAGTTTCTGATGAGAAGTCCGATGTGATTCTGATAGGTCTACCTTCATATGTTACTTGGCCTTTTTCCCTTGCTGCTTTTAATATCTTTTCTTTGTTGTGTAGATTTAGTGTTTTGACTATGATGTGACGTGATGTGTTTCTTTTCTGGTCTAGTCTATTTGGAGTTCTGTAGGCCTCTTGTATATTTATGGACATCTCTTTCTTTAAGTTGGGAAAATTTTCTTCTATGATTTTCTTGAAAACATTTTCTGGACCTTGGAGTCTGGAGTCTTCTTTTTCATGAATTCCTATTATTCTTAGATTTCTGTCTTTTCATAGCATCCTTGATTTCTTGGATATTTTGTGATTGGAACTTTTCTGATTTTACTTTTTCTTTGAGAGAAGTATCCATTTCTGCAAGTGTGTCTTCACCTCCAGAGATTCTCTCTTCCATCCCTTGTATTCTGTTGGTGATGCTTACTTTTGTGGTTCCTGATCTTTTCTCCAAGTTCTCCAGCTCAAGGGTTTTCTCATTTTGTGTTTTCTTTATTGATTCTAATTTAGTTTTCATGCCTTGCACCACCATTTCTTTCATGTGTTTGAATATGGATTCCTGTCTCTCTACGATGGTCTCTGTTTCTTTTTTCATTTCCTTCTTATATGCCACTAATTTTTCCTCTACTTGTGTATCTATTTGTTTGGCTATGTTTGCCTGTGTTTCTTTAAGGATATTGTCTATTTCTTCTTTCTTTGCCTCCAATTGACTGGCCATCTCTTTGAAATATTTGTTTATTTCCTCCTTATGAGCCTCAAATAATTGGGCAAGCATGGCTTTAAAATCATTTTACTGTGCTTCTGCTGAATTGGTGTATCCATCGATTTTGGGGTTTGCTGGTGAAGTCATGATGTCCTGATTTATGTTGGAAGTGTTCTTTCGCCTACCTCTGGCCATTGGCTTATCTGAAACCTTCCCTGTTTGTTTTTGGATTCTGCAGATCAGACTGGTGCTGTCTCTCTCTGGTGTCTGGAGAGTTCTTCAGGAAGCTGAGCACTCTCAGCGTGTGCTGAGGACTAGCTGTACAGGCAGGTCTCTTGGCAGAGATCTTGGTATCCAGGGCTCTCTGCTCTCTGGTTTGGCCCTGCTTCTTTGATGTGTTCCGCCAGTTCTGTGCTGCTGTCACTGCCAGGTTCTGAGGTCTTGCTGCAGCTGGAGATTTCAGGGTGGTCACTTCAGCAGGGATGGGGTAACCAGGCTCTCTGTTCTCTGGTTTGGCCCTGGTTAGTCTTAAACTGGAGGGCTGTGGTGCCCCGCCAGTTCAGTGCTGCTCTGCTGCCACTTCCCGCTGTAACTGGAGACTGGGTTGCTAGTCCCTATGCTTTCTGGGAAGTCCTGGGATCTCTTTGTTGTGCTCTCCAAGCTTGGGAAGCCCAGCGCCTGGTGTGTCCAGGTTGTATGACATTTCTGCCTGGTTTTGGTGAGTATATAGCGTATTCTCTGTCACTGTGGGATTGGGCGGGCCGTACCGTCAGTGATGGCGATCCTGCGGAGCTAGTATGGTGTCTAGCGCCCTGAGAGGATGGTGCAGCTGCTGCGCGAATCTGGGACTTCGGGGCACGTACTGCTGGCTTTTGTCTGCCGCTAAAGTGCTTGGGGCTCCGTCTCAGTGGCTGTATACCCCAGGCAGTTAGGTCTGTGCTGAGAAAGATGAGTCCGCTGTGCCACTGTGCTGAGGAGGAAGGAGGTCTGGGGGAAGGGAGTGCAGCAAGAACAAAGGATCGTTTCTCTCCTTCCCCAAGCAAGTCTCTCGGTGACTGGAGGCCAAAGTTTTCACCTTCTGCGATGTTCCCTGGTGTTCAGAAAGCCTCGCTGTGGTTTTCCTGGGTTGGGGGTCCTTCCATTCTCCAACTCAGAAGATCAGGTATCCCACCACTCAGAAACTGTGTGTGCTAGTCGCCATCTTGGCTCCGCCCCACCAACACTTATTTTTTAATAGAAGTGTTTTACTTTTTATTTTTAACCTATAGACTATATACATGATTTAGAAAGGAGAATATACAAAACAATGATCAAAGAATAATCATGTGTCCTATGCCTTTTCTTTTGTCTGGTCACTCAAAAAATGATGTTATCAGCTATGATTATTGTTGCTTGCCACTCACATTATTTTTATCCATGTATTCACTGTAGTCCACTTTCACTTCCACATATATATGAGCCTCCTTCTTCACATACTGATAAGCCACATCTCTGATCCCTGGTCAAAACATGATATTCAGTGCCATGTTGTCTTTTGACTGATGCCACCAACTGTTCACTGTCTCCTGATAGCCACATCTCATTTGTTGCAGATAAAATATGATGACTGTGTTTTTTTCTTTCCAACTGTCTCATGACAGGGTTGTGACCTACTCGCCCAAGTAACTGAAGATGATTCATAGGTTGCTCAAGAACCCAACTAATGGCTACTTCATATTCATGTCTTATAAACTAATGAAACTCCTTTAACACAGGTTTTCAAAGCACACCTTTGATTTTCCTTACAATCTAACCTTTAGGCTTTTTCTTCTCCCCTCCTTCTCCTGATGCACAGAACCCAACTGTCTAACACTAGCACTTCTGTGTCAGAAAATAAATGGAAGAAGCACTAGAATTATATGATTATATTGCCAATGAAGTATAAATTTATACTGCTGCCACTCTTTCTGCCATACAAATGTATGGCATATTTTAGAATTCAGTGACCTTCAATGATGTGCACGTGAAATTTAGCCAAGAAGAGTGGGTTTTGCTGGAACCTTCCCAGAAGCAACTCTACAAAGATGTGATGCTGGAGACTTGTAAAAACCTTACTGCTATAGGTAAGACAGCAAATTTTCTTTTAAAAATAAGGAGACAATTCTTACTTTGTTATTGATCCTCTTCTGTAATTTCAATTGAAAATGAGGAGGAATGGGGTGAATAAATCAGGTATGTTTCTAAGGGTCACAGAAGATAGTGATTTAAGTTTTGCCTTAATAATAATATGATATTTCCAACAATATATATTTCCTGGTACTATATTTTAGGCTACAATTGGGAAGAGCACACTATTGAAGAATATTTTCAAAGTTCTACAAGTAATAAAAGGTAAATTTATTTGCATGCTGATACAGATATGAATCTTAATAAATTTTACTGTGTCCTGAAAGTTTGTTTTTTGTTTGTTTGTTTGTTGGCTGGTTTTTATTTTCTGTTTGCTTTTTTGTTTGTTTGTTTGTTTGTTGGCAGGTTTTTATTTTCTGTTTCTTAAATAGTTTTTTTTTATGTAGCTATGGCTTGACATAGAATTGCTTGTTAGACCAGCCTGACCTCAAAATCACACAGATCTGCCTACTTCTGCCTCCACAAGTGCAGGGATTAAAGGCATAGACCAGCACACCTGGCTGTGTCCTGGAAGTTTTAAAGAAAAGCAACAGTGTAAAAATAGCACTGATTTAAGTGTAATGATAATCATTAAAATCTCACAATTCCATGTACTTCAATCTCAGGTATCTGATTTGTGTTTGCAAGGCACTCCCCTAGGATAGAAGAAAATAAAATAATGTTGTAACTGAAAGTACCATTTGAATCATATGGACATTACAGCTACTGAGTTGAATTGCCAATCTCTTTAGTCTCATTCTATCTACTCAGATATTGTAAGAGGTATACAATAGGTGATTAGTATGTGTCCAAAACGTTCTAATACACAAATATTTCATAGTATAACCAGTGTTACTCATATTCATGCAAAACATTGTAATGTTTAGTGAAAGGAGGAGCTTATGAGAGTCAAGAATATTGTTGTGGAGAAACCTTAATTGCTGTATGACATGTCTATGATGAACAAAAAACCAACTGTGTTAATTCAATGGAGAATCTTTTCTTATTCTTGTAATTTAAATTGTCATATCATATGTCACAATGTTTCTAAGACACATGAACATAGGGATATTGAAAGAAGCAGTGGACCTGCCTTTCTCCAAGAACAATTAATTTTGTAGTAGTCCCCACTTTGAGTAGATTTTCTGAATGCTATAAACGGTTACTGTTAATTGGTTTTGCAACTTCACTGAGAATTGATCAGAAAACGCATACAACTGAAAATACCTATGAATACTAGGAATTTGGAACTTCTTCTGCGTGTCCTGGCTCACTTTGCAAAGGAAGTGTCATTCATACAGTACAAAAAATTGTGAATGGAATTGCTGTGGTAAAGCTCTGAATTATTACAATACTCTTCGTATATACAAAAAACCTCTTGTGAAAAATAATATTATAAAAGTGAACCACGTAACAAATGCTCTTACCATCACAGGGATCTTCAAAAATACCCATAATGAAGGGAAAAGACATGAATATAAATAAAGTGATAAAAATTTAAAATTTGATGCTTCTTTACCATTAGATAAAATTATGAAATTAATTCATATAGATAAATATATTTATTAGTATAATGCAATGACTGTGGTAAATCTTTCACATGTGCTAATTATCTTTGCAGGCATGAAAGAAGTCATACTGGAGAGAAACTTTCTAAATGCACTCTATGTGGTAAAGCCTTCCTCTATACCACTAAACTCGTATGGCATAAAAGAACACACACTGTAGAGAAGTCTTACAAATGTAATCAATGTGGTAAACCTTTGCACAAAACAGTCATCTCAAAAGCCATAGAAGAACACATATTGGAGAGAAGCCTCATGAATGTAACCAGTGTGGTAAAGCCTTTTCACAAAACAGTACTCTCTTAAGCCATAAAAGAACACACACTGGGGAGAAACATTATGAATGTGACCAGTGTGGTAAAGCCTTTGCAGAAAAGAATAATCTCAAACGGCATAAAACAACACATACTGGAAAGAAACCTTATAAATATACTCAACATGATAAAGCCCTTGCACAACAGAGTAGTCACCAAAAACATGAAAAAACACACAGTGGAGAGAAACCTTGTGAGGGTAATTACTGTGATAAAGCCTTTGCAAGTAACAGTCATCTCCTAAGACAACAACACATTCTGGAGGGAAACCATATGAATACAACTATGTGGTAAAGCCTTTGCACATAACATCTCCTAATACATAAAGGAACACATACTGGAAAGATGTCTAACTGTAACCAATGTGAAAAAAAAACTTTTGGACTTCAGAATAATCTCCACACTCATGAAAGAAATCCTAATGTACAGAAAGCCTGTGAGTGTTTTTAACATGGTGAAACCATTCCACATTTGTATAATCTTCATCATCATGAAAGGATTCATAATGGAGGAAAAACTTTTGAATGTGTTAAAATGGTGAGGCCTTGCACAAATCTAGAGTCATCATTAGCATAAAAGTATCTTTACTGGAGAGGAATTCTGTGAGTATAAGCAATGTGGAAAGGCCTTTGTGTACTTTGATCCACTGAGATCCAACAGAACTGTAAAACTAGCTCAATGGAAATGACCTCCCTTTTCAAGAGGGGAAAGGGAATAGGGGGAATAGGAATGGAGGGTAGTACTGGGGGAGAGAAGGGAGGGGAACTACGATTGGAATTTAAAGTAAATAAACTTATTTTTAAAAAGAATACAATGAATGGTGAATATCAATTACATGCAACAGTATTATATAATAAGGTTTTTAGGGGAGACTTACTGATAATCCTGATTCTCAACGTTTACTGTTTTCAATTGCCTCACTTTACACAAGAAACTTTTAGTCCAGTGGATGAATATGTACGGAATGGTGAACTAACACCAGCCAGGAAGATCTCTGAGAGTATCATAAGAGTGGTAGCCTGTAGAAGTTTCTTTGTGTACACATACTTATTGGTCTAGCGGTACTATTGAAAAGTATCACAACCCACACTGAATTTTGAGATATGAGGGAGGAGGCTTTCTCTTCCTTGTATGACCCTGCTTCTGGCCTAGATGTGTAACCATGTCAAGGGTGAGTTTTCTCTGCCTGACTTCATCTGGAGAGTGTCATTAAACATCGACACCACCAATCAAATTTGATAGATGGCCTTTGACACAGATTCCTGATAACTCTCCCCTCCCTTCAAATATAGGATAATTTGGTTCTGTGTTCTTGTTCTTATTCATATACTAGGAATGTGCTGTTTAATGCAAATCAAGCATCCTTGAATTGCCTAGTATTAAACAATTATCTACACCTATGCTTGGAGCATCCCAGTCACTCCCCAAGGGATATAAGCCTCTGTTTTCTGTTTTCTAGAATTAAAGTTGAACTTACTTTCTGAGATGGTTCTCAGAGTGGCTGACCACTGTTAGGCTTGTGGGCTTTCCAAGCTTTAAACCTCATCTTCTACCCCTCATGCCTTCCTGGGCTGGTGGGAAACAGCCCTCCAGGCAGCAAGAGAACCACATTCTCTGAAATGCCTGTGATAAAATGTTTCAGACATCATAGCATTTCAAAGTTCACATGTTTCTGGATGTGAGATGGTCAATCAAACAGTGTCTTAGAGTAGGACCCTTTAAAATGAGTTATACTTAGTGTTTATTTCACGGTAAGGTTGCAGGCAAGCTTCATATTATAAAATCTTCTGAGCTGAGTACACTTGCCTATGGAAAAGAAATAAAAGCAGAAATTTTATTTCTCTGTTTTTAATAGCTGAGTAATGTTCCAATAACGTATGGATGGATGGCAGAGGAGAGGAACTCCCCTTTTGAGTGGACTAGGGAAAGGGGATGAGGGACGATGGAGGGAGGGTGGGACCTTCAATCAGCATATATAATGAATAAACTCTGAAAAATAGAAAAAATAATAAAATAATAAATATTAAGAAAAAAACAAAACAAAAGAGCAAAAATTTGAGTCAGTTTGAGTAACCACCCTTCCTCAAAGAAATGAAAGAAGATATATAGAAAGAAAAGAAAAACAAAATATTTGTCTTTGCCACTTTTCTTCCCTGTGGGCTCACTTGATAATCATTATCCAATGGAGAACATGCTTCTCTCTCTGAAGTTTATGTTACCATATAAGTAGGATTCGAACCTGGAACTAATAGCAGAGGTTTGTTGTTAACATATCAAATCAAAACTACCTGCCATTTTCTCCCAGCAATCCTTCACTCCTTCCATGTTATCTGGTCTTCCAGGCTAGTATAGCCCATGCAATACCCTAAATTCTCCTTCCCAGGGCCTGAGCTAACCTCATTCCCCCCCTTACCCGTCTATAGGCAAACTATTTTGGCTTCCTGCCACTGTCAAGAGCCATGCAGTAGCAACAGCAAAACAGCTGTAGATCTCATGGAATGTTGCTCCCCTGTTAGCATACTTATGATGAGTTTGTCTTGGAGAAGCATAATCCCAAGAACTGATTTTCCAAAGGACTTTGTGTTCTTATGTAGCATATCTCTGCTTGTTGCCCTTATGATGTCCATAATCCTTATAACATATGTTGTATGAAAACTTTAAGAAGGCTTCTAGCTCTTCACTGGGCAATAGCACTGACATTTATAATTAACAATGCTTGATCTCTTTTCACATGTTTACTGGAGCAGATTAATGAATTACCCACTGCCCTTGAAAGGAGCCATAGATGTAGAGTGTTAGTAATGACCATTATACTTAGAAACAATTTGGAAAAATAGATTGTTTAACAAGGTCAGGGAAGATGTTTTGGCTAATGGCTCTGATGTAAAAAATCTTAGAGAACAATTTAAAGTTAAGAAAAGTACACTAGTAATAGTAAAGCCATGGATATTTTAAGGTTGATGAGCCAAAACAACAGCCCAAGGTAGCATTGGCTGTCTGGGCACCCTCAAACTGGGTCTAAAACTGAAACAGCAGTTGATTCCCCTATATTTGTTTTTCCCCTCAGCTTCTTGATATGATTTAATAAAAATGATTAATGAGTAGATGCACACCCCTTTAAGATTTAAAGTACAGGTGCCAGTACCATGCCATTTTTATTACTGTTGCGCTATAGTACTAACTGAGATCTCGGATGAAGATACCTCCAGAAAACCTTTTATTGTACAGGCATTTTTTAAAATCAATTCTGGGTTTTTTGTTTTTCCATATGAAACTGAGAATTGTTCTTTCAAGGTCTGTATTGACTTATGCTGGTATTTTGATTGGAATTGCATTGAGTCTTTAGATTTCTTTTGGTAGAGTGGCCATTTTTCCTATGTTAATCCTACCAATCCTGGAGTATGGGAGATCTTCTGATATCTTCCTTGAAGTTCTTTTTTTTTTTTCATACAAGTTATTCACTTGTTTGATTAGAGTCACACCAAGGTACTTTATGTTATTTGTGGCTTTTGTGAAGGGGTTTTGTTTACCTAACTTCCTTCTGAGCCCATTTGTCTTTTGTATACAGGAGGGCTTCACTTATTTTAAAATTTAATTTTGTATCCAGTCATTTTGCTGAAGTTGTTTATCAGCTGTAGGAGTTCCCTGGTTGAATTTTTAGTGTTATTCATGTGTACTATCACATCATCTGCAACACAAGCTGGACTGGATGTGGAGAAAAGTGAACCCTCCTCCATTGCTGGTGGGAATATAAACTTATACAACCACTTTGGAAATCAATCTGGTGCTTTATCAGAAAATTATGAATAGTGCTAGTAGAATATTCAGTTATATCGACCCTGGGCATATATTAAGAAGATTATCAACCATACAACAAGGACATTTGCTCAACTATGCTCATAACAGGTCTATTGACAATAGCCAGAATCTGGAAACAACTTAGATGTCCCCAAACTGAGGAATAAACACAGAAATTGTGGCACATTTATACAATGCAATACTATTCAGCAATTAAAAACAAGGAAATCAGCAGGCAAATGGATGTAACTAGAAAATATCACTCTGAGTGAGGTATCCAGAAGCAGAAAGACACTCATGGTATATACTCACTTATAGGTGGATATTAGCCATATAATATAGGATTAAAAATACTAAAATCTATAGTCCTAAAGGATCTAAACAACAGGAAGATCCCTAAGGAAGATGCTTAATCCTCATTCCGAAGGGCAAATGGGATAGACATCGGTAATGGGGGAAAATAGGGAACAGGGCAGGAAACTACCACAGAGGGCCTCTGAAAGAATCTACATAGCAGGGTATTGAAGCAGATGGTTAGACTCATAGCCAAATTTTGGGCAGAAAGCATGGATTAATATGGAAGATTCAGGAGGTAGGAAGATCTGGATGTAAGAGGAGGCCAACTGAGCCAAACATATGTGCCCAGTGGGTCCTATTCCAACCAAGGACCATGCATGAAGAACACCTAGAACCCCTGCTCAGATGTAGCTCATAAGTATCTCAGTTTCTCTGTGAGTTCCCTATTAAGGGTAACAGTGGCTGTCTCTGAGATGAACTTAGTTGCAGGCTCCTTGATCACCTACTCGTGGACTGTGCAGCCTTGCCAGGTCACAGAGGAAGGAGGTGCAGCCATTCTTGTTAAGACATGAAAAGATAGGCTAGGATAAGATAGTAGGGAAGTAGGATGTTCCCTAACAGTGGACTAGAAGAGGGGCATAGGGGTAGAAGAAGGAGGTAGGTTGTAACTGGTGGAAGATGAGGGAGGGGCTTACAGCCAGAAAACAAAGTAAATAAATTGTAATAATAAAAAAATGAGTTTTTTTTTTCCTGAGATGGCTGGACTCAGGCAACTGTCTCTTAAAAACAACTAGAAAGAATAGTATTTCATCTCTACTCATTTTCCTTTTTCCTGTAATACTATATATAATAAATACCCTTGATAAAATTCAGTGGTTTGTCATATATTCCTAGTATTATAATATCGTAAAATATTGTACAATTCAAATTTTGGTATGTTAAGTGTGTAAAAATAGTTTATGAAAAAGTGGCTTGAGTTTTCAAAAGAGCAAAGAATGATTACTCAAAACTCAGGAGGGTAAAAATGGAAGAAAAATTGATGGAAGAATACATAATATATAAATAAATTAATATCTCTTACACAGTAATTATAACATTTTGGTTATTGAGATTTAAAAAATATACACAGAATATTTCTCAAGTAAAAAATGTAAGCTATTATTAATAGCTCTTATGCATGCACCCAGAGGTATTTCTTTATATTATTCCTCTTGTCACTGAAATGTGTTCTTTGACAAGTCATGACACTACACCCTGATGTTCAGGCTCTAATACTGACTATTCAATTCTTATTTCAGAGCACTGACTGCTTTTAGCCCAGTTAGGACTGAAGTCAGACAATGTTTCATTTCTGTGTCTAGCTCAGGTCATAACTTTTGATAATACATTTTTAGTTCATCCACAATTTCAAAGTAAAATGATTGCCTTTCTTGAAATGTTAAATGTTCTCTCTCACTCTTGCATACACACACACACACACACATGCATGATACATGTAATAGCTGTTATTGTCAACCCAAGACTTGAAATTGAAAGAGCCAAAAGAGGGATATATGAGAGATTTTTTTAGGGAGGACAGAGAAACGAGAAATAATGTGATTATATTAAAAATCTCAAAAAACAAAAGTAAATGTTTTCCATGAATAAAAAAAAATTGAATAATATTATATTTTGGACTCATGTGGTTCAGGACAATCAAGTCCATTCTATCTTAACGCATGGTAAGCTTTGCTTCAGTAAACATGAGTGTAGATGTGTGCTGGACCTGCCCAAGTCATCTGTTGTTTTCATATGGATAATGGTGGAACTCCTCATTCAGTGCGTACAGTACATACTCTCTTTTAAATTGACTCAAGAATTTTAGTATTTTTTTGTGTGAACATTATAAAATAAAGTTCCACTAAACTTCTTTTTTGGTCCACTTTCTTCTACTGTCTCCTTCCATCCTTTTACACAGAGATGCTGTCCAACCTGGATGATAAAGAGTGTTCAGTAAATGCAGCAGAAGAATGGACATTGTTGTCTAGTCCATTCTGTTAGTTCCTGTCTTTCTATTGGAGAAGTGAACATCCAAGTTGAGAGATTTCAATGAGCAATGTTTATTATTTCCCTTTATTTTGTAGTTATAGTGTGGGGTTTTTGCCTTCTGCTTTTATGCTTGGGATTATTCATTCTTTGTGTTGTCTTGGGTGTGGTTAACACTTTAGATTGGAGTATTTCATTGATTGGCTTCTGTAGTGAAGTTTTACAGAGATACTGCTCATATTTGATTTTATTATGCAATATGTCTTTATTCATCATTTATTATTGAAAGTTTACTGGATATAGGAATAAGGGTCCCTCAAAGATTATATATAATCTGACTCAGCCATTCTAGGTTTAGAATCTCTCTTGAGAGATCAGGAGTTATTCTAAAGAGCCTGACTTAAATGCAATTTACTATTTTCAACTTTTACTATCCCTTCTTTGTTTAATATACTTTTCTTTACATTTAATGTTTTGATTTTATGTGCTGAGCACAATTTCTTTTCAGTACACTCTAATTGTTGTTCTATATACATTTTGTACTTTCATAGGCTACCCCTTCTTCATCAGGTTAAGGATACATCCTTCTATTATTTTGCTGAAAATATTTTCTAGGATTTTGATGTGAGTTTTTCTTCTTTTTCTATTTGTATTATTCATAAATTACTTTTTTGCACTTTTTAAATTTTCTGGATCTTTTGTGCATGGCTATTTAACATTTCTTTGGAGACAATTGTTGTTGTTGTTGTTGTTGTTCTTCTTCTTCTTCTTCTTCACCTTCTCATCCTTCTACTCCTCCTGCTTCTCTTCTTTCTCTAACTCCTCCTTCTTCTTTTTCTTTCTTTTCATCGTCCCTTTCTCCTTTTTTTTTAAATAGTCACTTTACTCATATATTCATCCGGATTAAAGTTTTCCCTTCCTCTAATCTTGACAACTCTTTCCCATCTCCCATTCTATCCTGTCTAAATTCACCCTCATATTAAAAAAGGAGGGATATAATGTATAATAAGAAAATAAAATAGCAAAAAGACAAAAGCAAACACATCTGAGTAGGAAAAAAAAAGAAAAAGAGCCCAAGTTGGGAAATGATGCAGACTTATTCATATATGCAGGAATCTCATAAAATATTAAACTTGAAACAATAGAAGGTGGGCTAAAAAGATAGAATTGAAGGGGATTGGGAAAGAAAAGAAGAGGGCAATGAAAAGGTAACATGAGGAAAGACAGGTAAAAATAAGGGTCATTTGTTTGTTATAGTGGAAACCTAATGCAATAGAAACTTTCTAAAATATATATATATAAGAAGCAATATAAATGAAATCACCACACAAGACTTGAATACACACAGAGGACATGTAGCTTTAAAAACAGAAAAAAAATCTTCAGCAAATTAAAATGAGAACTATGATAAAAAAAAATTTTAAATGCATGCCAGAATTCTAGGACATGATAATCCAAACTTGCCAGTGAGGGAAATTTTTGGCCATCTACCTATTGGAATGTACTCTTAAAAATACAATTAAGAGTAGTCCCTTGGATAAAATGAGTGTCCCTTGGAGAAAACTACATTTTCATTTGCAAGCACTTATCAATTAGAGATAGGGCTAGGGACAGAACACTAAAGGCCTAGTGCATGCTGCCTCAGTCTCTCACAGTTTATCTATTCTTCAGTCCTCTTAATTTATAGTGCTTTGTTCTTTGATATCCTCTTTCCTTTCTGGCTCTTACACTCTTCTGGCTGAATTACTGATGAGCCTGGAGGGAATATTCTGAGGTCTCTCACTGACTGTCTATTTTCTCTATGGGTCTCTGAATTTGTCTCCATCAGATGCAGGATGACATTTTTTGATGTCTGAACAAGATACTGGTCTATGAGCATAGCAGAATGGTGTCAATGGTCATTTTATTACTTTTAGTAGAACATAGTATTTGCTTTTTTCCTAGAACCCTGGGCTATGTAATTTATTTTTCTTGATCAATAATCCAGTGTCAGGTGTGGATTGCATCATGTGAAGTGGGCCTTAAGTCAAACTATAGATTGGTTATTCACTCCTACAACTCTTGCACTAATATGTCTTACAGGTAGGACAATGTTATAGTTCAAAAGTTTGGTAGCTGGGTTAGTGTTTACATTTCTCCTCTTGTAGTTGCAGAGTACTTCCCATATCAAAGTTGCTAGGATGTAAGTGTGAAGGTTCTATGTAGGCACAAGCTCTATTTATCTATGTTCAATGTAAGTGTAAGTGTTGTCTCCAGCAATAGGGCATTGCAGTCAATTTGTGGAAAGCTGCCTATAGTCTTGACAAAAGCATTACAGCTTTTGTTACAAAGCATCACACTGCTTTGGCCAATACCTCAGTTAAATATAGACTATTACCAGTACTGGATGCTTTACTTAGTGACAAGAGATTTCCAGTTGGGCTTTCTCCTTGTGTGGTGATTTCATTTATATTAGCTACTTATATGTATATATTTTAGAAAGTTTCTCTTGCATTAGGTTTCCACTGTACCAAAAAAAAAATGATCCTTAAATTTACCTGTCTTTTCTTATGTTACCTTTTCATTGCCCTCTTCCTTTCCCAATCCCCTTCAATTCTATCTTTTTAGCCCACCTTCCACTTGTACCAAGTATTTTATTTCCCTTTCCTATGGAGAAATATCTGCCTCCCCTAACCTCCAGTTCTTAAGCTGTATGTATCCCCTGCAGTATTATGTTCAGTTGCTTGCATATCATACATCTTGCAACTGATATATATGTAAAAGCAAATACATACCCTATTTGTCTTTTGGGGTCTAGGTTCTCTCACTCTCAGTTACCTGCAAAGCTGTATTTACCTTCACGTTTCATGATTTGATTTTTTAAATGTCTGAGTAATATTTGATTATGTAAATGCACTAGTATTATAACAAAAAATAGAAATACACACTGGAAAGCAAGAAATACACATTAGAAAAATAAATAAAATCTTCATAAATGGTGCTGACCAAACTAGATGTATATATGTAGAAACAGAAATAGGAGCTTATTTTCATTGAAAGTCACCTCCGAATGGATTAAAACCTCACCAAAGTTCATATACAGTTAAAGCCATGAAGTTAGCACAACTATTTGACAAAGATCCAGCACAGCTGAGCTGCATGTTACAATATGCAGCTCATGCTATCTTTCAGGCTTGGTCTTGATCTCCACTTGCTACATGCTTAGAGGACTTTCAATACATGTACAACGTGGGGCCATTGGAGCAATGGGAAATTTTTTAATGAATCATTTATGCCTTCACCCTGGAGTACTGCTTCTAAGCTTCTCCAGAAAAATCCTGAGCATACTGCTACTCTCATTTTTAGGGGGAATATCAATTATCTGGCCCTACATGAATATCTTCCTCATGGAAGTTTTAACTCACATAAAAATGGCAGAAAACTCCTTATGAGACTTCAGCTCCAAGATAGTCTTGCAAAATCTACCCTTGGGCTTCCTCAAGAAGAAAATGATAAGAACAACATACTCTTAAAAAGGCAAACAAAGTTTCTAGAGCTAGGAGAGTTGATAGTATTTGAGATTAGATACCTTGTACTTCTGTATCCTCAGATGATTACTTGGCAAATAAGATTAGGAGTTCCATATCGTATGTTCTCAGTGATTAGATAAAGATGTAAATGAATGGCTGGAGACATCTTCACATTACACTAGGGTATATAATGATGGACAAAGAATGTTTTATAAAAATTATTTTTAAAGTGAGGTATTATGACCTCCTTTTCCTACAAATATCAGCTTTCACAGTATCACTGTGGTGTAGTATGACCAAAATAATGAAAGAATACTTAGATTTAGCATATAAGTAAATTCTACAAAGACATGAGGTATAGACAATGCATTATGCCAGGAATTTAATAATAACTGTTGCTGCTTTGGTGTAAATGGTTTTTCTTAAGGCTGTCCATTAAAATTTGATAATATACTTCTTGGGACAAAGCAATATGCAAAAGCTGGCTTGAAGATTTTCTTTCTTTGCCATTGAATCTGAGAATGTGTCCAACCTGAGATTGGGCTTTCAGGCTGTGGCAAATATGCCTCCAGATTCTAAAAAAATGTCAGGTTATGGGATTGATGAAGAAAAATGATAGTAAAAAGATAAGGTTTATCAATGATGACTAAATTTATGACCAAGAGACAGTTAAAACTCCTGTCTGGGAACAAAAAGGATATCATCTATGCTTTAGAACAATGTGAATCTATCTTTTATTATTGAAATCTGTCTAAATAAGGAAGTACTCTGAATGCCAGTCAGTCAAGACTCTAAGTTTCTTTGGACAACCATGCCTGATTCATTTCTGCCTTGCCTTATTTTTCCCTCCTCTCTGGAAACTATCAACTTCTGGGGATGGTCCCCAGTCTTTCACCACACTCTCTCTTTTCTTCCATGGTTTGTTGAATATTCACAACTAAAGATCTAGAGCTACATGGTTTAGAGTAGACAGGGCATGTGATTTCTGTTTTCTGGATCTGAGTTACCTAAAACAATATCATCGTTTATATTTCTACTTATTTATGTACATACCATTTCAGTTATCTATCAGTTGAAGAATGTTTATGTGTTCCCAATTTGTACTTATTTTGAGTAGAATAGCAACAAGCATGGTTGAAAAAATATTTTTGATGGAGTAGGGTAAGTCCATTGTTTGTATTTCAAGGAAAGTTATTAGTGGCTTATATGGTAGATTTAGTTTTATCATTTTGAGAATTCTGCACACTGATTTCCGCTGTGGATGTAGAATTTTGCAAGCACCCTTTGCCAGAGATCCATATTTTTGCCTGTCCAACAGAAGATGTCAACTGTCAACTTAATTCCTGTTTCCTCCAGAAAAATAAAATACTAAGGGAAAAATATATATAATACCTGTATTATTTATCACAATTACTATTATGTAATTAAAATTTGAATATTTATATTGTCCACAAATTAAAAAGTAACATGCATAACTTACTAAAATATGTTTTCAGAAGTAGTTTCTATTCTAAAATAGAGTGTATTTATATAACATTGCTTAAATGAAGGGCTCTTATATTTATGGTTAGATATACATTTTACATAAACTTAATAAAGTAGAAGTAAATAATTTCATTTGAAGACACTAATGTATTTTATTATAGTACAATTATTGGACTTAATGATGGGTGAGTAATGATGCTTGAGAAAGATCCCCAAAACGACAGCTGTGCTGACAGATAAGCACAGAGACATGCAGGCCAGGATCAAGCTCAGAGGATCCTCAAAGGACAGGAAGGTCACTGCCATGGCCAGGCACTGGTTTCTCTCAAGGTTTGGGTACTCTTGAATTCAGCAAGGGATACATTCCTGCTGATCTGTGGGGAGAAAGTAAATCAACATCTCAACTCCTACAAGTCATTCCATGTTCAGTCCATGAAGAAAGATTTCCAATGATAATGTGTGTATCCTATCACATTCTCTTTTACTATAGTGCCAAGAAGGACACTAAACCTACATTATTTGAAATTTGAGGTATTGGTTGCCTAAGTTCTTTTTTTCTACCTAGATCTATGTTTAAAGATGGTGAGTATTTTTTTGTGTGTTTCTCAGTCAATTGTGTCTTATTTATGCTTTATTTTGTCACCCTTGTTTATCATTAATTTTTACAATTTATTCACTTTGTATCCCAATTGTAGCCCCCCTCCCTCATCTCCTCTAGGTCCCACCATCCCTCCCTCCTCCTCTCCTCTCCTTCTCCTGTAGTCCTCTGATAGGGAAGGTCCTATCAGACCATATCCTATCAGGTTCCTTTAAGACTCCGTGTATCTTATTCATCTGTGGGTTGACTAGGTGGTCCCACCAGGGAGAAGTTATCAAGAAGCAGGCAGCCGTGTTCAGAGACTGTCTCTTCTCCCCTTACTAGGAATCCCATATGGAGACTGAGCTGTCTATGTGCTACATCTTAGCAGGGGGTCTAAGTCCTCTCATGCTCTTTGGTTGATGCATCAGTCTCTGCAGGGCCCCAGGACCCAGAATTTTTGGATTTGTTGGTCTCATTCTGTGACTTCTGTCCCCTTTAGGTTCTTCTATCTCCCACTTCTTCAATAAGGCTTTTTGTGCTCTATACAAAATTTTGCTGTGGGTCTCTGCATCTGCTTCAATCACCTGTTGAGTGGAGTCACTTAGTGTACATCCGTGGAAGGCTCCCATCTTGTTCTCTCTCTTCTTTGGGTTCTGGCGTCTATTCTGTTTTCTTTCCTGAATGAGAATTAAGCATCTTCCCTATGTTCCTCCTTGTACTTTAGCTTTAAAAAGTCTGTAGACTTTAGTATGTCCAATCTATATTGTATGGGTAATGTCCACTTATAAGTGAATATATACCAAACATTTATTTCTGCTTCTGGAATACATCACTCAGGGTGATCTTTTTATAGTTCCATCCATTTGTCTGCAAATTTCATGATTTTCTTGTTTTTAATAGCTCAGTAATATTTCCTTGTGTAAATCTACCACCATTTCTGTATCCATTCCCCCACTGAGGGACATCTAGTTTGATTCCAGATTCTGGCTATTATGAATAAAGCTATTATTGTCATATTTGAGCAAATGTCCTTGTATGGTTGAGCAACTTTCTGATATATTCCTAGGAGTTGTTTAGCTGAGTCTTGGGGTAGCAGTATTCCAAGTTTTCTGAGAAAGCACCAGACTGATTTCCAAAGCAGCTGTACAAGTTTAGATTCTCACCAGCAATAGAGGAGGGTTCTCCTTTCTGCACATCTTCTCCAGCATGTGTTGTCCCTTGAGTTTTTGATCTTAGCCATTCTGATGGGTGTGAGGTGGAGTCTCAGAATTGTTTTGATTTTTATTTCTCAGATTTTTAAGGATGTTGAGCTTTTTTAAGTGTTTCTACACCATTCAATATTCCTCTGTTGAGAATTTCTGTTTAGCCTTGAACCCTATATTAAATTGGATTATTTGATTTGTTGGGTTCTTTATATATTCTGGTATTAGCTTTCTATCAGATGCAGAGTTGGTGAAGATCCTTTCCCAGTCTGTAAACCATCCTTTTGTTCTCCTGACAGTGTCCTTTGCTTTAGAGAAGCTTTTAAGTTTTATGAGATCCCATTTATTCATTGTTGATCTTAGAGCCTGTGCTGCTGGTGTTCTGTTCAGGAAGTTGTCTCCTGTGCAAATGTGTTCAAGCCTCTTCCTCATTTTTTTAAATAACAGATTAAGAATGTTAGTTTTATGTTGAGGTATTTGATCCACAAGGAATTTACTTTGGTGCAGGGTGATAAGTATGAATCTATTTGTATCTTTCTATGTGTGGACATCCAGTTAGACAAGCACCACTGGTTGAAGATGTTCTTTTTTCCATTGAATGGTTTTGGCTTCATTGTCAAAAATCAGGTTTTGTAGTTGTGTGGGTTTATTTCTGGGTCTTTGATTCAATTCCACTGATCCACCAGTATGTTTCTATGCCAATACCACACCTTTTTTACTGTTTCTCTGTAGTACAGCTTGAGATCCAGGATGGAGATACCTCCAGAAGTTTTTTTTTTTGTTTGTTTTTTGTTTTTTTTTTTTTTCAGAGAAGATCCGGGTACATTTTATTTAACTCAATATCTCGATATTACCAAAATATAATCCAATGTATGGTCAATATATAAAGACATTATTCAGAAGATATTTTAAATTATGTATTTGACACTGACTGTGTTTATTTGGATGCAAATTTGGATTTAAAATATTTCTCTTTGTGTTGAGATTTCACAACAGCCATATCTGAAAAAGTAGATCCATCCACCCAAGCCTTTACAGCTATACTTAACAGTGTTCCTCAGTAACTGGACTGAAATATGTATTTAAACGAAAACTTTTGTTCTTCTGCGGTGCCAGTGACATTTTGATGTAGAGGGCCATCGTGAACCACAGCTGCACTTCAGGGCAGTTCTGACAGTAATGGCCTTGACGGTGGCCTGACCACTGGATTATTTTAACTATTCTGGCTTTTTTGTGTTTTTATGTGATGTTGAGAATTGTTCTTTCAAGGTCTGTAAAGAATTGTGTTGTTATTTTGATGGGAATTGCATTGAATCTCTACATTTCTTTTGGTAGAGTGGTCATTTTGCAGTTATTCCTACTGATCCATGAGTATGGGAGATCTTTCCATCTTATGATATCTTCTTCAATTTCTTTCTTCAAACACTTGAAGGTTTTTTATACAGATTTTCACTTGCTTGGTTAGAGTGACACCAGTGCACTTTATGTTATTTGTGGCTATTGCAAGGTTGTTTTTTTCCTAATTTTTTTCTCAGTCCTCTTTTCTTTTCTATACAAAAGGGCTTCAGATATTTTTTAGCAACTTTGTTTTCAGCCACTTTGCTGAAGGTGTTTATCAGCTGTAATAGTTCTCTGGTAGAATTTTTAGGGTCACTCATGTATACTATCATATCATCTGTGAATAGTGATACTTTGACTTCTTCCTTTCTGCTTTGTATCCCCTGGATTTTCTCTAGTTGTTTTACTGCTATAGCTAGAACTTCCAGTACTATATTGACGAGAAAGGAGTGAGTGAGCAAACTTGACTTGTCTCTGATTTCAGTGGGACTGGTTTAAATTGCTTTCCATTTAGTTTGATGTTTGCTATAGGCTTGTTGTATATTATCTTTACTGTGTTTAGGCATGTGCCTTTTATCTCTGATATCTCTAAGACTTTAAACATTAATGGAGCTTGGATTTTATTAAATGCTTTTCAGCATCTATTGAGATGAGCATGTGGTTTTTCTTTTTCAGTTTGTTTATGTGGTGGATTACACTGATGGTTTTCTATATATTGTATCTCCCCTGCATGCCTAGGATGAAGCCACTTGGTCATGGTAAATGAGATTTTTGATGTTTTCTTGGATTCATTTTGCAAGTATTTTATTGAGTATTTTTGTTTCAATATTCATAAGAGAGATTGGTCTGAAATAATCTTCCTTAGTATATCTCTGCCTTTTAGTTAGCTTTTGTGAGGTTTAGGTATCAAGGTGAATGTGGCTTCATAGAAAGAGTTTGGTAATGTTCCTTCTTTTTCTGTTTTGTGAAATAGTTTGAAGAGTATTGGAATTAGCTCTTCTTTGAAGGTCTGGTAGAATTCTGTGCTGTAACCATCAGTCCCTGGGATGTTTGGCAGGGAGACTTTTGATGACTGCTTCTGTTTCATTAAGGCATATAGGTCTATTAATTTAGTTACCTGATCCAGATTCAACTTTGATAAGTGAAATCTAGCCAGAAAATATTCCATTTCATTTAGATTTTCAAATTTTGTGGCATATAGACTTTTAAGGTAAAACCTAATGATTTTTTTAAATTTCCTCAGTGTCTGTAATTATACCCCCCTTTATTTTCTGATTGTGCTGATTTGTATAGTGTCTCCCTGTGTTTTAGTTAGTTAGGCTAAAAGTTTGTCTATCTTTGTCATTTTCTCCAAGAACTAGCTCTTGTTTTTGTTTATTGTTTGAATTGTTTTCTTTGTTTCTAGTTTATTGATTTCTGCTAAAGTTTGATTATTTCTAGCCATCTACTCCTCTTGTGCATGTCTGCTTCCTTTTGACTAGGTCTTTCACATGTGTTGTTATGTTGATTTGAGATGCGTCAGATTTCTTTATGAAGGCACTTAGTTCTATGAACTTTCCTCTTACAATTACCTTCATTATGTCTCATTAGTTTGGGAAAGTTGTGCCTTCATTTGTGTTAAATTCTAGAAAGTCTAATTAGTTTATTTCTTCCATTATCCAGCTGTCATTGAGTAGAGTTCAGTTTCCCTGCATATACAGGCTGTTTACTATTTTTTGTCATTATTAAGGTCTAGTTTTAGACCATGTTGTTTTAATATGATACAAGAGATTGTATTGGTATAATATTCTTTTGTTGGAATGTAAACAATTTAACCTTGTTCATTCAAAAGCTGATTTCTCTCCTCCATTGTCTGGTTTCAATCCAGATACTGCATTGTGATACTTTTTATAAACATCACCTGTCTCAAGTTTGCATAAACATGCCACCATTTGTTCTCAATATTGTCAATTAAAACAACCAGCCACAATAATGAGAAATAGAGAGGATAGGGTGATACATCCTGTTCCAGAGTGGGAGGAAGAGGAAGGAGGCAGAAGAGGAGAAGAGGAGAATCTGCAGGAGAGGTCTTGGCACCACATGTGGAAATGAGCTGGAACTAAGATATCACAAAAAGCAAGTATGATGTGTGAATCTGAATGGTAGGAAACTCTGTAGGCTTAGAGGTTTAGGATGGAGTAACTGTTGGCCAGCATTGTGCTCTAGGTTAATTAAATAAATCCTAGTCTCTGTGTGGTGATTTGCTTATACAGCTGTTTAGGAATAACCACTGCTTAACTAAAAGATTTATCAATAGTTAATATTAATAACCTACAACAAATGGCACCCAACTAATCTAAGTATCCAGACCCTTTAAATCTTACTTTAATATAATTTGGTGGGGGAGAGGAATAAGCTCCCAGTGATACATCCCAAAATTTAAACCTAAAAACTCACAGATAAATTACTGTCTCTTTAAGAGAGACTCTTAAACAAGAGTCAGAGCAAAAGGCAGCCTACTGTGGGCAGACCTGAGACTGAAAAAAATTGGTTGCCCCTACAGTGTAACAGGATGAGAGAAACATTAAAACAGACTTCTCGGAGCTTGGCTGATAATCTCTTCTATGGTTTTAAGACAGAAATAAAGGAAAGTTTAGAAATTATGACTATGGTTACATTCATATTCCTCAATTTAACTTTAATAATTGATTTACCCTTTTATGTCTTCTCAAAGGCAAAGGCTTTAGAAAAGTTACTGGAACAACACAAAGAACAAGTAGAACAATATAAAGAAATAACAAAGGTTGGAAACAGGAAATAAAATTAGAGATACAAAAACTTACAGAACATAAGAAACAACAGGAAAATAGGACAGAGGTTTTAGAAAAGATACTGGAAAACACAAACAACTAGAACACTATAAAGAAAAATTAAAAGTTAGAAAGGAGGCATAAAACAAGAAATTCAAAAGATTATTGAACAAAACAAACAACAGAGAGATAGGTGTGAAATATGGGTACAGACCTTAAAAGAAGAGTCTATAATACTAAGTAAAGAAAATACTCAGGCAGACACAAAAGATAATAATAAAGAAAGCCAAACAAAGGTGGTTAGAAAACATATGCTAGTTTATCCAGTCAATGTACAACAGAGACCAGCAGAAGATGATCACCCACAGGATTACCATAAGGCTGAATGGCACCCTGTGGAAGTGCTAGACCTGAGAAAATTTAAAGAAAGTGTCACCAATTTTGGAATGCATTCACCATTTGTAAAAGAAATGCTGACTTCCTGGCCAATCAGTAGAGTAATCCCAAAGGACTGGGAGGATATGTCAAAGCCAATAGAAGACCCTGAGCCATATTTACAATGGCTATTATGGTGAAGAGAAGAGGCTAGAGAGATAGCATACAAAAATAGAGCCAGGGCTGTTGGTGTTTCTAAGGAACAGCTGCTTGGTGATGGCCAATAGGCTGACACAGAGATACAAGCTGTATATAATGAAGAAAACTTAGCATTATGTCACCTAGCAGCCTTAAATTCCTGGGACCAGGTTGAGGAATCAGGAAAAAGGCTTGAGCCAGTCTCTCAGGTCATACAAGCTCCAAATGAAACATTCACTAATGTTTTGCAAAGCTGGGGATACAAGTATATCAGATCCACTAGCTAGAAAAGCACTAATAGAACCTTTAGCTTTTGAAAATGCAAAGATTTTGAATGTAAAGAGGTAATACGGCCATTAAAAGCAAGGTGTGCACAAATAGACAAATGTGTTATAAATAGGATTGACATCAGACCTCAATTTGACCTTGATAGGAGAAGCTACCCCTAAAAACATTGGGAAATGTCTTAATTTTAATGAGCAAGGTTGCTGCAAATGGAGTTACCAGGAAAAACAAAATAATTCAAAAAGGGAGCCTATATGTCCTAGAATATGCAGAAGATGTGGCAAGGGTTGACATTAGATTAGTGAATGTAGAGCACAGATAAATGGGGTAATCCTTTATAAAAAATGCCTGAGGGGGCCTTTCTCAGGCCCCAATACAGGACAGGGATACTCTTCCACAAGGAAGTTAAATGCCACTGCTCTGGGAATAAACATTAAAAACTTGGACAGCAAGGACAAAGCAGTTTCTATATATAAATTAAAAAAACAGGAAGAGAACAAAAAACATTTATATTTGCAAGCCTTTATAAATGATCAAAAGCCAAAGTTAAAGATAATTTTAAATAATATTGAAATTGAAGGCATGGTAGATACTGGGACTGATGTCACAATTATTAGTTCTAAATCCTGGCCCCCAAATTGGCCACTTCAAGAGGTGGATATTCAATTCCAAGGAGTTGAAACTTTATCTAAAGTGAAACAAAGTGTTAGATGGCTTAAATGTACAGGACCAGAAGGTCAAATAAGAAAACTAAGACCATATGTGGCTGAGATAGCCATAAACTAATGGACAAGAGATCTGTTACAACAATTGAGGCCCCAGATTAACATCCCCCCAAGTTCTGAGACAAGCCAGTAAAACAGGTAATATTCCTGATAAAGAAGCTAAAAATATTTTAAAATGTCATCAAAAACAGTTTCAGACTGTCCAGGCTGTTCATAAACAAAATAGAGCAGAGGCCATCTTTTCAACTTCATGTTGGAAAGCCACTGCTAATAAAATTTCCACAGCCTTACCACTAAGGTGGTTGGCAAACCAACTTATTTGGATTGAACAATGGTCTATGAGTAAAGAAAAATTACTGGCACTAGAACAGTTAGTGTTGGAATAGCTG
Organism: Meriones unguiculatus; assembly: GCF_030254825.1. Classification (NCBI taxonomy): domain Eukaryota; kingdom Metazoa; phylum Chordata; class Mammalia; order Rodentia; family Muridae; genus Meriones; species Meriones unguiculatus. Next base: position 50,505 of record NW_026843679.1, read on the forward strand.
GAGGTTCAACATATAGAGGAGTCCAGCAGCCCTTGGAATTCTCCTGTATTTGTCACCAAAAAGAAATCTGGCAAATGGAGGATGTTAACATATCTCAGAGATGTAAACAAAATTATTCAGCCAATGAGATCGTTAATGATCCAGAATTCCATTGCCATCCTTGTTACCTAAGGAATGGGCTATTATGGTGATTGATTTAAAGGATTGCTTTTTCACAATTCCGTTACATGAGCATGATAGGAAAAGGTTTGCTTTCTCAGGACCCATTTGAATAGAAGCTGTCCAATAAAGAGATATCACTTGAGGGTCTTACCACAGGGGATGTTGAACAGTTCTATTTTATGCCAATATTTTGTACAAGACCTGTTGGAGATAATTCATAAGCAGTTTCCTCAATCCATAATTTACAACTATATAGATGCTAACTTATTAGCTGATTCAGATACAAAAACATTAGAAAATATTTTTGATGATATAAATAGAACTTTGCCTTGTTGGGGTTTAGAGATTGCTCCCAAAAGATTACTAAGAGGAGATTCTATTAATTACCTAGGATACAAAATAGGTCTACAGAAAACTCGACCACAAAAAGTACAAATTAGAAGAACCCAATTAAAAACTCTTAATGATTTTCAAAAGTGCTGTGGAATATTAACTGGCTATAGCCTACCTTTGGTTTAGCTACTCAAGAGCTAAGTAACTTACTTCAAACCTTACAGGATAATAAGGACTTTAAAAGTCCAAGAACGTTGTCAACTGAAGATGAAAATGAATTGGCTCTGGTAGAAAGGAAATTACAAAATGCATATATAGACCATATTGATTCAAAGAGGGCCTGTATTTTGGTTACCTTGCTTTCCACTCATTCTCCCACAGGAATTCTTATGCAAAGGGAGGACTGTCTTAGAATGGATATTTTTGGCACACAAACAAAATAAAATCTTAAAAACTGAATCCTTATGATTCAGTTCAAAAATCAAAATTATATACAATTCTTTTGGTGTTATCATATTTTCAAGAATCTCTTAATATAGCCACTGACTCTCAATATGCAGAAAGAGTTTTTTTGCATATGGAAACTGCTGATCTAATTCAGGATAATTTGGACTTAACTTCACTGTTTCTTCAATTACGAGTAATCAGAAATAGTAATAGTCCACTGTATATAACATAGATCAGATGTGATATGGGTCCACAAGGCCCTCTAGCACAAGACAATGATGAAATTGATCAACTATTGATAGGAAGTGTGTTAGAGGCCTCAGAATTTCATTTAAACACCATGTTAACAGCAAAGGTTTCAAAAGAGAGTTTTCTATCACTTGGCAACAAGCCAAAGAAATTGTGTGAAAATGTCCCACTTGTTCATTATCTAACTAAACTCCACTAACTGCAGGAAGTAACCCTAATGGCAACCAAAAAAATGAAATTTGGCAAATCACGTGTTTTATTTTATAGAGTTTGGTAAACTGAAATATGTGCACTATACTATCGACACATATTCAGCGTTCCAATGAGCAAAACCCATAAGTTCTGAGAAGGCTGATTCTGTTATTACACATTTATTAGAAATGATGGAAATTATGGTTATGCCTACACAAATTAAGACTGATAATGCTACAGCATATGTCTCTAATAAAATGGAAATATTTTTTTTTTTACATATTATAAGATAAAACATGTAACAGGTATACCTCACAATCCTGCCGGTCAAGCAGTCATTGAAAAATTGAATCATACTTTAAGGGAAATGCTTAACCAACAGAGAGGGGTATTAAACCCTCCCAGAGATAGATTACATAATGCTTTATTGACCTTAAATTTCTTCAAAGTTAATGAAGAACAAAAAACAGCTGCACAAAGACACTGGGTTATAGAAAAAACTGCTGAATTATTTCAGCCTATACATTTCAAAAATACCCTAACTTCACAATGGACAGTAGGGAATGTGTTACACACTGGGGAAGAGGTTTTTCATATGTTCATACAGGAGAAGAGAAATTATGCGTTCCTTCAAAACTAATAAAAATCATATATCACAGAGGAAGACCACCTGAAACCTTGGCCACACACAAGAAGAGAGAAATCAAGAATATCAAACAGAACAGGTAATATAAATTGATAATCCCTTCACATCGGAAAAACTCTAAAACTGACGGAGACATGAAAAATGTCTCTAGCCAGAACTTCAACAATACATGGCCAGGCCAATAAATCCTTGCCTATAATATCCTCAATATTTATTATGCCATTCTTTTAATTGGCATTGATAAAATTGCTTTGCAGTTTAATTTCATTCTGAACATCTCTTACATTTATACTTTTAGAACTGTATAATCCTTGTGAGAAATTATATGTTTGCAGAACAAAAGGAATGAATACTGGAGATGCTGGACCAAACCTGACAGAATCCTCCTTCCAGCATGCTGAGACATTGACACCTGTTTCAGTATCTTGCATGTTCCAGAATTCTGCTTGTTCCTGCCTCAACTGCTTCAATTGCTGTTTCTCATCATGACATGTTCCCAAGAGAGCTTCGAAGAAAGCTATAAATCTTAATTGGTCCAGCGTTTTAGACTGTTCTAAACAGGACTTTTATTATTTTCTCAACATTCAAAGACTGGACCACAAAAATTGCTTGCTTAATTAAACATTTTTCCAATTTTCTTTGGGCCCCCAAAAGGATTTCTGCATGTCCAAAATGTCAGCTAGAAGAAATCAATGAGAATGATGTCCTATTTTTCTTAAGAGGGATTGGGTAGGTTTGGGGTTGTTTTCTGTGGTTACAAGTGTTTATTGTCACTCGGAGATGTTTATAAATTACTAATGATTTTATTCTGCGTGAAATTGTTATGCCAGTTTTGGGAACCCCAAAAGACCAGGGATACACTCTGCTGTAAATACATGAGGTTTTTAAAATTGTATACATGTTTGGACATGGGACACAAACTTCCTTTGGACACAGGAGAGTAATGTAGCCCTGAGATCTAGGGAAGCAAGGTTTTTATGGGGCAAAACCGCAAGCAGGGACTTACATGCTTTGGCATTACATGATTGGGGAAGGGAAATTGACTTTTGAAATGATTGATCCACTTTGGGCAGCAAGACTACAAACAGTTCTGGCCTGGTCCTATGGGCTGGTTTCCTAGTAACTGTATAATTAGTGGGCAGGAAAGAATGCAGTAAGGCAAATTCTTCCCCTCAGGGCATTAATGCTAGCTCTTCCCAAAGGAGGCTGGACATGTTTCCTACTAACTAGCCTTTATTCATGCTTCCGCTTTAAACTTTAAAACAATACCCACTGATTTTTAAGTCTTTGGTCTCTCAAATCCACTAAGAATTCATGTAATTGAGATTTTAAAAATGAAATAAAATGAAGTTTCAAATCTTTCTTCCATCTGCTATTTTTTCCATAAACTACTGTGTGCCTTCCTTGTGAAAGGAACCTGGCAATGTGCCAGCAGGCCTGGCTCTGATTTTTTTTATTTCAATCTTATTATTATTATTAATTTGGGTTTTTGAGACAGGGTTTCTCTGTGTATCCCTGGCTGTCCAGGCCTTTTTGTATACCAGGCTGGCCTCAAACTCACAGACATACTCAGAGACATCTACCTGCCTCTGCCTCCTGAGTGCTGGGGTTAAAGGTGGGTGCACTGTGCTTGGCAGGACTTTCTTATGGCCTTTTTGAAGTCATACTTTATGACTTAGGACATGTCTATACAAGTGAGTGTGAAGAGCTGGCAGGGGTGCAAACCCTTGCTTTTGGAGACAGGGTTTCTCTTGTGGACTTGCATGTCCTGAACTCGTTTTGCAAACCCAGATGGCCTGGAACTCACACCAGCCTCTGCTTGCCCCACTGACAGCCACAGGCATGCGACACCACACCTGGCTTCTTGTTATAGTCTTTAAGAATGATTTACAATCTCTGTCTGCCTTCCTGGGACCAGCTCTGTTTTGACTGGGAGAGTTTGCAATCACTAAAAGAAAGGGGGGCAGGGACCCCAGGATTCCTTCTGTAGTGAGCAGGGACTGGCTGGACCCTGGCTGAGCAGGGGAATTTAAACTGGACACATTTAAACTGGAAATACATAAATTTAAGCTGAAGCTCTGTGTGCAATTAACTAGATTTACTTACTAATGGACCCTTTTGCTTTTTCCCCCCTCTTCTAAGAAGTATAATTCTGATCTATTTGTTTATTTTTACACGTATGACTGTTTTGCCTTCGTGGATAGGTGTGCCTGTGTACCAGGTGGATGCCTGGTGCCTGAAGTGGCAGCATTGACAACCCACAAGTATACCCTTGAGTTTTTCTGTTGCCATCTGTTGCTTCTCATGGGACCTACACATTAGTCCGGTTTGTTACCTCAATGAGAGTCCCTTGGAGAAAACTAAGATTTTCAATTATTATTATTATTATTATTATTATTATTATTATTATTATTATTATTAAAAAGGGAATGAGTGTTATTTTTGGAGGAAACTTTATTTATTTATGATTCATGGTGCAGTTCTCTTTATTATGAAAGATTTGTTTATTATTTGCACACTATTCTGTCTGCACAACAGAGGAGGGCACCAGGTCTCAGTATAGATTCTTATGAGCCACCATGTGGTTGCTGGGAATTGAGCTCAGGACCACTAGAAGAGCAGCCTGTGATCTTAAACTCTGTGCCATCTCTCCTGCCCCCTCATTTCTTATTTTAATTTTTAAATTTTTATTTATTCATTTTACATCCCTGTCTTAGACCTTTCCCTCTTCTTCTCCAAGTCCTACCCACCTTGTTTCCCCTATCACCCCTCACCTGGCTCCTCAGAGAAGGGGATCATACAGTCTCTCCTGTGCACATCTATCCACCCCAGCATATCAAGTGGCATCAGGACTGAGCACATACTCTTTGCCTGATGAGGCAACCCAAACAGGGGAAAGTGAAAGAAGAGCTAGTTTGTGGGTCAGGGTGCATTCATATGTGTGTTGGTCCTGCTGTGTTTATAACGCCTTGTTACCCTTGTGTCCTTCATCCACTCGGGCGCTTACACTTTGCACACAGAGTTTCTTGAGCCCTTAGGGGCTTAGGGTTTCTTGGAGACATCTCATTTAGGGTGGAATGGTCCAAGGCCTCTCACTGTTTGCATATCGAATGGATGTGGGTCATTGTATTTATTCCTATCTACTGCAGGAGGAAGTTCTAATGATGGTCCAGCAAGGCACCAATCCATGAGTATGGCTGTGCTCCTTTAGCACAACTGTAGCATTTAGATTTCTCTAATGTACTTGGCTTCTGTAGACTCAGGTTCCTGGCCATTCAAGCAGTATTGGATCAAGGTTCCTTCTCATGGAGTGGGCCTCCATGGCAGGGTTGGTGTGTACTTTTCTCTCCTGGTGGCATGCAGCATATGTCCCAGTATCGCAAACAACAGTCTATATGGGTGAAGGTTCTTGGTAGGTGCCAGCTGGGATTCGTTGTGTCCAATGACTTGTGAAGGTGTTGTCCTCAGCAACAGAATCTTACCATCAGGTTGGGGAGAGCACTGGAAGATGGACACAGGTTGGGTGGCTCCAGGCCCTGCTTTGATCTAGCACAGAGACCTCCTGCGTACCGACTCCACAGGACTCTGGGAAGCCTGCTCTCAAGACACGCCCTTGTCTATTCTTATTAAATTGAAATAAATACATAGTATTAAATGAAAACATCATATATATAAAGCTAGTTATTAAGTGACACGTGTGCTCCACCAGAGGGCACCAGATTCCTTGACAGATGGTTTGAGCGCCACCGTGTGGTCCCTGGGATGGAACCTGGCACCTTGGTAAGAGAGGGATTCTCTGTGTCTGATGGCTGTTGTGATGACAAAGGTCGGCTTTTTTTTTAAAGATTCATCCATCCATGTATTCATTCATTCATTCATTCTGCCTGTGCACCAGAAGAGGGCACCAGATCCCATTACAGCTGGCTGTGAGCCACCATGTGGTTGCTGGGAATTGAACTCAGAACCTCTAGAAGAGCAGCCAGCGTTGTTAACCTCTGAGCCATCTCTCCTGCCTTCAGTTTTTTATTTTTTTTAAGACTAGTCCTGCTCTGACTGGGAGACTCGAAATTAATTTTAAAAAGGGACAGGGACCCCAGGATCCCTTCTCCAGAAACCAGGGACCAGCTGGACTGTGTCTGATCAGGAGAATTCAAAGCGCTGTACATTTCCCCCCCCCCGCACACAAGTGGCTTTCAGCAGCCCTGTGTGTTTACTTCCGGTACTAGGGGGCGGGGCGATGGCATCACAAACTGGCTTTGAAAGGCTCCTGATCCTGAAGACTGCGAGGGGCACAGGGTGGGGACATTGACAGAACACCAGGGACCAGAGAAAACGCTGTGTGCTTTGTGACGACGGGGAAAGCGCTTTCGGGGTATACTTCTGGGTCCTGACAAAGTAAGGAGGAGGAGGATGGCTTGTGAGGGCATAAGCAGTGCGCACAGCCTTCTGGGAATTGTATTTCTGCATCTGCGAATTGGCAAAGTTGACGATACAGTGAGACCTGGCTATGTTACTACAAACAATCCCAGAAGTCCTTGCTCTGAGGCAGTTCTCACAGAGGCTCCCAGCCCAGCTGGCACAATGCACTCTGGGATTATTTGTAGTTCCCTGGCTATGGAGTGCTTGGCTTTAAGAATTTCCGTGTCTGGGACATTTCATCCTGAGTTCAGTGCTCTGTCGTAAGGATGTTCACAGTCGTACAAGATAAAATAGATAATTCTCTTTTTTTACACATATAATACAACGTGAATGGCTAGAAGTGGAGCTTAAATGCGGTAGATAGATTTAAAGCCTGGACAGCTCCTAAGAGGGTGGATGGGGTATTGGAGCTTTTGGACAGGACTGTGCTGAATGTTAAGTGGAACGCGAGCACCCACAAGCATACATGCCATGTCTTCAATGTGTTATGTACTGTTGAAAAAGCAGGCACTTGAGGAAAACTATAAGGTTATATTCCAAGAAGCTGGCAGTTGAAATTTAAAGTTTAAGAGTTAGCTCGGCACCTCTTCATTTTTCTAGTTTCTCATTCTGCATCCTGTTATTTTCAGGTATTTCAGACCGAACAAACAGCATCTTTTCGGGCTGGAAATGGACTGTAGTTTTCAGTTCAGATAGGTAGTAGCATATAATTTTTGAGGATTCTCTTAGAAAACCCTTCCCAATAGCTCAAAAGTTGACTTCTCATGCCTGATGTTGGAGTTTTTGTTAGATGGACAATTGTCATCACAGATGGCAAAATTTCATTGAAACTAAATTTTAGTTTTATACAACAGCTTACATGGATTGTACATATCTTAGATAGTTACTAGTATTATTACATATTACTTTTTCAGACATCCTTATTGTTATTTTACCATCTTCCCTTTTGTATTTCTTTCTGTCTTACCTCCGAAATTATTTTAACCCCTTTATATTTTTCGCATTTCCTCTTTCATATCTCTATACCATTCTACGTCCTACTGCCCCCACACACTTCCATTCTCACCTTGGAAATTGTCACTATTTCATTCTTGGTTTTTCAATTACTGCCGGATATGGACTCACATATGAGAACACACATATTCAGTTTAGAGCTGGGAAACATAGAAGACGGACTATGTGAAGTTTGTGTTTGGATTACCTCATTTTTATCAATGCAGTTTATTCAGGAACCTTGAACAATCATCTGACCCTGGGGAAAGCCAGCCCACAGCTTAAATAGCCTCTGGGTAGCCAACCCCAGCGTGCCACGTGGGCAATGCAGATAGGTCCACATACATGGAATCAAGCCAGATCCTCAGCCTTAGCCAAATGTGGAATTGTTCGTGACAGAGAGCACTCACCATCAGGAAGGCGGAAGGCGGAAACAAGCTCTATCTTTAAGGCACAGCATTCCGCAGCTCTCTACAGTACCCCCTTTTTGTTTTAGACGCATCAGGCAAGAGTAGAGGTCTGATCTCTGGGATTACCTCATTTAACATGATTTTTTTTTCTAGTTCCATCTATCTACCTGCAAGTTTTATGTTTGCATACTACTCAATAGTGATGCATTTTAAAATCATGACCTAAAGAGCTAATATTTAATTCATTTTAAGGTTATTTAATAAATACATCATTTTGTGCCTTCTCTTTTTTTCCCTCCAAACCTTCCCACAGACCTCTCCTATTTTTCTTTCAAATTCATCTTCTTTTTTCAAAATGGTATTATGCTCTTAATATAAGTTGCTTAGTTTAATAATGTTACTTCCATGCATGTTTTCAGGGTTGATTGCTTGGTATTGGATAACTAACTGATTTTATGCACTTTCCTGGAAATAGTTTTTTCTCACACTCTCAGCATTTATTAGTTCCCTGCAGATTTTTGCATAGGATTAAGGAAAATGGTTTCTTCCTAGACCACTTTTGCATATCTATTAGCATTTCTAATTTTCAGCTCGTTTTTATACAGGTATATTGGTAAGACCCTTTTTCTTTATTTTTTTTTATATTGGTCCATCTTATGGGTGTAGCTTCTGGTATTATTAGGAGACACATTACCAGAACATACTCTCATCCTCTGTCCTATATAATTTTTTTTTACCTCCTATTATGCATGATCACTGAGTCTTAGATCTGGGAATTGTTTTGTAGATGTATCAGATGTGACTGTTCTCCAGAATTCTGCCTTGTGATTGGTTGTGGTTTTCAGTCATGATTGTGGTTCAAAGAAAAGCTTCCTTGGTCAGTGTTGAACTATACTTATCTATGTGCATTATTAAAAGTATTTAGTTTGCAACATGTTTATATTCATGCATGTACTTACATGTATTATAGGGATTTCATGTAGATAATTCACAGTATGATTGCTTAAAACTCTTCAAAAATTTAATGTTATTTCACCCACTTACTTCTTTTATATTTATCCTTTAAGACCTAGGGTTTCACAGCTCAGGAGTTCACGATTGTGCCCTTCTTGGGAATTCCCAGAGACCACAACTCGATGCAAAAGCAAGAGTTTTTTTTTATTATGATTATTATTATTATTTCAATCATGATAGGGTCACCCCTCCTAAGGCAGGAGATGACCCCGAGCATGCAAACCACAGGGTTTTTATACTTAAAAATCTGGCCACTTTTGCTCTATACATTGATTGGTCAGCAAGAATAGCATGAAGATAGTTTACAGCTAGTTGTTTGCAGTTTTTGGCTGTTTGTGACTTTTCTCAAAACAACTCACCCTGCCCTTCAAGAGCTGCCTGCTTCTGGCTTCAATTCAAGGCTATCTTGGAGCAGTTCATCCTGCCATTTAAGAGCTATATGCCTCTGGCTTTAATTCAAGGATGGGAATAGTCACAGCTGTTTTTCTTTTAGAGTTGTTTTCATTATCAGGTGGGCTCTCATCTCCCCATTTTCTTTGTGCTCCAATTTTAACCCTAAAATTGTGGATCAACCTCAAAGAGAGGTTGATACTGCCTCTGGAGCATCAGGACCTGAACCACACTTACACATTCCCTAAAGAAGGCGAGTAGTCTGTTAACAATACAGGGTACTATTGTGACAAGGAGCAAAAGGGTAGCAAATGGTCCCAGTAAGAGAAGCACATAGGGGAGCCGACCATTAAACCCATTTCAAAAGGGAGATTCTATTAATTCTCATCTCCTTTTTTCAAGATCTTTTTGTAATGTTTTAATCTTTCCTTTGACAATGCCTGATTTATTAGTGTAAAAACAACATTTTTCCTGTAGGGTTAAGCAGATTCCTCCTTTTTCGGCCATAAGGAGGTCTAATCCACTCCAGGTCTGGAGAACTACTTCTGCTAAGGAATTGAGCTGGTCTTGGAGGTCATTGATGGTGCTCGAAAGCAATTGTACATCACTAATTACCTGTTGGGACAGTTTGTTGTACAGTTGTACAACAAGAAGTTACCACTAGTTATGTCAACGGGGTCCCCAAGAAGAGTCAAGGGAGCAGGAACCTTATATAGTAGTTCAAAGGGAGTTAAGCCTAGTAGGGAGGGAGTATTTCTGACTCTAAAGAGGGACAATGGTAGGATCACTGCCAAGTAAGCATCAGTCTCCATGGTCAATTTGGTGAGAGTCTCTTTGCGAGTTCTATTCATTCTCTCTACCTGTCCTGGACTTTGATGTCTATAAGCACAATGTAACTTCCAATCAAGCCTGAGAAACCTGGCCACCTCCTGGCTTACCTGAACAACAAAGGTTGGCCCAATGTCTGATCCAATTACCTTTGGAATACCAAACTGAGGAAAAATGTCTTCCAGAATCTTTTTGGCCATGACCAGGGATATTTCTTTCTTTGTGGGAAAAGCTTCCATCCATCCTGAAAAAGTGTCCACAAAAAACAGGAGATATTTATTGCTGTACCTGGCTGGTTTAATTTCAGTGAAATCTACTTCCCAATGCATTCCAGGTCTAGTTCCTTGTCACAGGCCAGCAGTGACACCTGAATATCACCTGTATCACCTGAGAGAGGGCTGAGAGAGAGAGAGAGAGAGAGAGAGAGAGAGAGAGAGAGTGACACAGAGAAGGACACCAAGTCTACATGCTGACCCAGGTGTCGATTTAATGGACGTCAGGTTAACAAGTAGGCAAAAAAGTACAAGCAGTTTCTCATGTAGGAGCTTTACTTGGTCAGAACATAGGAGAGCTCACTCAAGGTTACACAGAGCCTGCTGTCTGGTTACTATGGTTGCACACAGTTTCTCAGGGTCAGAGCAGTCTGCTGTAGGACCACCAAGGTCAGTTTATAAGAAACTGGACTTTGGAAAATAGCCAAAGCCAAGAGGCAAAGTTCCACTGCTCAGATGCCATTAACTCCAAATTTGCCATTAACTCCAAAAAGGCTGCCACGGTTCCTCTGAGCCGCTTCCCTGGGCTCTGGAAACTCTCACCTATGTTTACACTCTGACAAGGTTCACACACCCTAGTCACTCACTCACTCAAGGTGGTGAGGTTTAGTATTAGGTACTTGGATTGGTGGGCAACTGCAGCCAATTTCTTTGCCCTCAAGTGAATCCATTTATACATCTGAGTTATTAATCTCTCAGCGTCTTCCTGTGGTAGAATGATCTTACCTTTGGAGTTAATCCATAACCCCACGTCGGTGTCAATTATCCCCTTTTTTTGCCATATTAACTTTAAGTCACTTTCTGAGTAGTTTATTCATTCTTCTCTGGGCAGTTCAGCAGTTAGTACCACTGGGACAGAGTTTCCTCCACCAGCTGCTTTAGCCTCCTGATCGGCCATGTTATTCCCCTTTGCTGCCGTGGAAGTCCCCTTCTGATGTCCTGGGCAATGAATAATGCTTACCTTGTCCAGCAGCAACAAGGCATTGAGCAAAGCCAAAACCTTGTTTTTATTTTTTATCTCTTTACTGGCTGATGTTAGCAGGCCTCTCTGCTGATAGATGGCCCCGATCTCATGGGCTATTGGTAAGGCGTACCAACTATCAGTGTAGATGTTTATCTTTTTACCCTTTTCCAGAGATAATGCCTGGGTTAAAGCAATCAATTCAGCTCGCTGAACAGATGTGCCCTCCAGCAACGTCTGGGCCCATATTACCTTATGTCCATCTGCTACTGCTGCCCCTGCCTTTCTCTTCCTGTTCTCAAAACACTGCTCCCATCCATACAGTATGTTACCTCGGCATTGGGCAGAGGCTGATCTTTCAATACCTTTTGCAATCCATGTTCCTCTATGAGAACCTGCAAAAAATCATGCTCCAGGGGCTGGATTTCTGGATACTGCAATACGGTGGCAGGGTTTAGCCTTGTAGCCAGAGCAAAAATGACTCTATCATTATTCAAAAGCAAGGCCTGGCATTGTGTCATTCGGGCATTCATGAGCCAGCAATCGGGTGGCTGCCTTATGACACTCTCAAGGGCATGAGGAGCACAGATGGTGAGGTCCTGTCCCAGAGTCAGTTTGTCTGCATGTTTTACTAGTGCCACCACTGCTGCTATTATTTACAGGCAGGTTGACCATCTTGCCACTACTCAATCAAGAGTTTTGGATAGATAGGCTATTGGTCTCTTCCAGGGTCCAATTTTCTGCGTTAGCACCCCATTGGCCATTCCCTGATTCTCACACACATAGAGATAGAACGGTTTGGTTACATCAGGGAGTCCCAATGCTGGGGCCAATATTAAGGCTTGTTTGTTATTGCCAAATGCAGCTTGTTCATCCTTTCCCCAGATGAAAGAGTCACTGCCCTTTGTAAGGGCATGCAGAAGGGCTGCCATGTTGGCAAATCCCGGGATCCACAGCCGGCAAAACCCCGCTGTACCTAAAATTTCCCTCAGTTGTTCAGTAGTCTGTAGAGGGGGAATATGAAATACAGTCTTTTTTCTAGCCTCCGACGGCCATCTCTTTCCCTCTTTTAATATATATCCCAGATAACTGACCTGTTTCCTGCAGAGATGGGTCTTTTTCTCTGTAGCTGAGCTTACCCATCTCTTGCAACAGCTGGTCGGTGGCCTCAAAACAGGTTTCTTTACAATTTGCAGCTAATAGAATGTCATCCACATATTGGAGAAGAGTTACCTGTGGATTGGTGGCCCGGAGGTGTGCCAGGTCCCAAAGAAGGGTTTCATCTTCCTTTTGGGACAATTCTTGATCCAGTGTCCTTTCTCCTTGCAATAGGCACACTGATCCTTAGACAGAGGGCCCTCTGATTTCCAGGATCTCTCTCCCTATCATTATGACTGCACTGCGGTGGCCAGGATCTTAGTCAACTTTCTGTCTTGCCTCTTATCCTTTCTCTTTCTCTTGCTTCCTGCTCTTTCTGCTTTCTTTCCTCTTTCTCTTCTTCCATCTCCCAGCTGTAGAAAACCTTTTCTGCTACCTGCACTAAATCCTTAAAGAACTTGTCCTGTAAACCCTCTATTTTCTGGAGTTTTCTACAAATATCTCTGGCTGACTGGTCTATAAAGGTAATAGTCACCATTGGTTTATGCTCATCTATGATAGGGTCATAGGGCGTAAACTGACAGTATGCCTCTATCAGCCATTCCAGAAAGGCTGCAGGAGATTCATGCAGCCCCTGAACCATCTCTCTTACCTTCATCAAATCAGTGGGATTTCAAGCAGCCCCATGGAAACCCGCAATTAGAGTCTGACGGTAGACCTCCAGTCATTCCCTACCTCGAGATGTGTTGTAATTCCCGTTCAGTGGGTGAGGGGAAAGCCATCATCAATCTCATTAGGGAGGATAGAAGGCCTCCTGTCCATTCCAGGCACAGTCTTTCTCTTCCCAAGGAGGACCCGTCTCGTTCCTCAGTAGTTAAGAGGGCTTGCAAGCGTTTCTGGCAATCATCCCAAGTGGGCTGGTGAATAGGACAGATTCAAACAAATATGTGCCTTTTATCTCACCTCCAAGAAATGATAGTCACCGCCTGTCCCATAATAAAGTCGTCCATCAAGAAAGTCAAAGAAGCAACAATGATAGAGACAAAGAAAACAAGAAAGGCAGTTACACAAGGACACCCTTACAGGTGGTACTACAGAATTCTGATTGAGAGGCTGCCTCATGGCGGCTGTCTCTGAAGAGAAACAGATGGGAGGAAAACCATCCCGGAACTAGCCTCCCAAATGGAATCTGGAAGGTCCTCCAGTTCCCAGGCAACCGATATTCTGACAAGTTTGTCTATCGCAGGGAATGAGCAGATGACCAAAAATGTCTAGATAGGTGACTAAAGAGAAACAGTGGTATACCAAAAATCAGACTAACCTGTTCTGAGCTCACTTCTGAGCCCAGCCAGCTGAGTGTTAAGGAAGGGCACACTGTTTTCCGGGCAACGCACCAAAATGGAAGACCTAGAGTCTCACTTCTCAGGAGCTCAGGATCTCGCCCTTCACAGGAAAACTCACAGACCACAATTCAATGCAATAGCAAAAGGTTTTATTGCTGTTGAGATAGGGTCGCACCTACAAAGACAGGACATGACCCTGAACATACAAAACAGGATTTTTATGCATGAAAATCAGATCACTTTTGCTCTATACTTTACAGCTGGTTGTTCCTCAGAACAGTTCACCCCGCCCTTCAAGAGCTATCTGCACCTGGCTTCAATTCAAATAATAACAGTTGTTTTTTTCATTCCCAGGTGGTCCCTCATTTGTTCTGATGATGAAATCACTGAATAATGTCATGTTGCAGTGTTAAGAGTGCAGGGATCTGTTTAGGAGCCTGTGCAAAACAACAGCCTCATTCACTAAGGTAATTCAAGGCCCTGGAGAAGACTGTTCACCAACTTCATACAGAGATTGGATTCAGCTCTAAAGAGGGTAGTACCGGATTGACACCAGATAAGCACTGATGCCATTCTTGGCGCATGATACTGCAAATACCACATGTAGGAGAGCATTTAGAGCATGAAAAGGAGGAGTAGCCCCAAGAGAAGATTGATTAAGAGAGACAACTGCTATTGGCTCTCAGGAACATCATGCCGACCTCACAGGACAAGCTACAGCTAGAGTTCCCAGTTCTCAAAAAAAAAAAAAAAAAAAAAAACCAAAAAAAAAACAAACAAAAAAAACCTTTGTGCTATTTTGGGTGAATCCAGGAATTTACCAAAAGAACTGTGAGGTTAAAATCTCTAGAATGCAAAATAGGAGGTGTGTTAACACAGAGGCAAGTTGTGCCTTTACTCACAGAAGGGAACAAGCAGATTTTGGCTCCAAGGGAATTCAAAGGTTCCCAGTGTTTCATGGCAGCTGTGGCAAGGGAAAGCACAGGTCTAGGGATGACTGCTCTGAGAGGGACAAACAGGCTAACCTCTTGCCATCAGGAAACCAACAGAGGTGCCTGTCAGGCTTAGGCCCCTCATGCAACAATACGATCTGTCTCCCATCAGGCAGCCATGAGGTACTAGGCAGGTAGGAAAATATCAACTGAGGATTTCAGATTTGATACACCCCACTGCATGCAGCAGCACAGCTTTGCATCTGGCTGCATATAAACCTCTGACCCTAAGCACAAGGGTTGTATGTCACAAAGGAAATACAGCAGTTTATGGACCTGTGTATTCAGGGATGCTAAAGAGGATCTCTGGAAGAAGCAGAATAACTTCTACAGGATCTATTGTACACCCAGGTACTGTAGATGGGGACTGCAAGGAAGAAGTTAAAATCATGGTGCATGTAAAACACGAGATGCAAAAATAAGGCAGGGGTAGAATTTCTCAGCTGTTATTGTTCTCCTCCATCTAGGGCAAAGCCGCACCCTTAGGAAGGACAGGCACATCTGGCAGTACCGGAAATTGTGTGTTCTGGAAAGCAGTGTCTAATGATCAGAGATCCAAATTAATGGCAGCAACAAGTGGTGTTCATTGAAATGCAGGAGATGACTTCAGTATCCTCTCCCAAAAGTCTTGGGATCCACAATGTGTGCTTCTGAAGGTTCATATACAGTTTCTAGGAATCTGTAAAATTTCTCCAGTAGGACAAAGTGTATGGGGGATTAAATAGGTGGAACCAGAGGGTCCAAGAGGGAAGTTGACACCTTCTGTAGCCTGCCATTGAAGGAGAAATTCAGAAATAATTCCAGGAGTCTTTCTGCAGGATAAGTCTCCTCTCTGCCCAAATGCTTATACTTGCAGGGTCCTAACCATATTTAGATTGTTGAAATCATACACCGGGAGACTGAAGCTGAAAGGAACTTAAGGCAGAAGCACACGCAGAATGCAAGATCTGTTCTAGCCACGTTCCTCCTTGAGCATCAGCCAGAGCTGAATGAATGACTTCGTTAAAGTAGGCAAAGACTGCTCCTGGCTTCTGCCCCTTCTCCTTGCCTGATCATCAGAAGCCGTGCCTTAGACTCTCCCCTCAAACTCCTTGTGGGCCAACACAGGTGCGTACTGTGAGCTAAGCAGTGGAATTTGGGTAGAACACAAGACCACCTGTATCTGGAAAGGCTGCTTTAGGGTGGGATATGGGAAAATTCGCAGGAGGAAGGAAGGGTTTCACAGTTTGGAAGCAGAAGGGGCGTTCCACGGTTTAGCCTGTAATTGGAAGCCTCGAGGGAGTGGGTGGGGCCTAGGTCGGTATTTAAGGGTGAGCAGTGGACCCCTTTACGCATTTGCCATAGCCTGCACTGTCCTGGGTGTTGTTCTGAGTACACACTGGAGAGGATGAACTCCTGTCAAAGTGTCCTCGGCAGGATGGAAGATCAGGCAGATGTGGGTGGCTGCAGTAAGACAAAGACATCCCGGCGTCTAAAGACTGTTTGGCAGGCTAAGCAGAAGGAGGTCTTGCTCTCAGTTTTTGCCAAGACACCTTACCCGAGCTTCAGGACCAGGCAGGAACTGGCCAGGGAATTTGGGGTTCCAGAGTCCTGCATCTGCATGTGGTTTCAAAACTGCAGAAATAAGACTGGCGTGTCGAGGAAGACCTCAAAACAGACCACCGCAGGCTCCAGCCATGAAGCCTCCCAACAGCCTCCTGAAAAGATTGTCGCCACGGTACAACAAGCAAGAGGCCCGCCCTCAGAACGGAGAAGGCCTCGAACGCGGCTTAGTCCAGCGCAGATCAGCATGCTAATCTTTTGAGATCTCTCCATCCCCAGACTATGCCACGAGAGTGCAACTGGCCCTGAGCACAGGTTTGCCTGAGGACACCGACCACATATGGTTCCAGAACAGAAAGGCCAGGCAGAAAGGCCGCGCTGGAGGCAGCACAGCTAAAGGTGAGGACCTGCCTGCCTCTCCTGGCCCAGAAAGGGCTCCTGGAGCATCGTATTGCATTGAGCAGGAGGCTTCCCGCGACAGCTTGTTGACACAGGGTTCTGCAGGAGGCGAGTATGGAGAAACGTTGATGCCAACATCCGAGCTCACCTTCTCCACAGAGGCCTACTCAGAACCCAGCAACTCCTGCCCTGCACAGCTTTTCCTGGATCAACTGCTGAGTACAGCGGAAGTCAAGGAACAGGTACCAGCTGCTCTGGACCCAGATGACCCATGAGAGCAGATCGAACCAACACTTGAGGCTCCTCTCACGGAAGAAGAATATCAGTCTCTGTTGTATGATATTTGACCCCATTGGTAACCCCTAGAATTGGGACTGTAAAACTCTGTTGCTTGGACCCTCACCTGACCATTGTCTCAGAGACTCCAGCCAGAAATGAGCTTGAACAGATGCTCAGGCTTGCACCTAAGAAAGGTGCAGAGCTCTAGCGATCCTGAGTAAGTGTTGGGAAAAAGATGAAAGGCCCTGGAGGTGCGAGGAACCTCACAAGAAGACCAACAGAAACAGGTGACCCAGACCCCAGGGGGTTTGCAGAAACTGAGCCATCAAATAAGGAGCATGCTTGGTCTGGACCTAAGGACCCTGCACACACGTAGCAGGTGGGAGGTGAATCCTTGTGCTTAATGTGGGTTACCCTATGAGGGAGGTGTTGTGGAGTGGCACAGCGGCGGTGGAGAGTTGTTTCTAGCCTGGACTTTGTTGTTTCTAACCTGGACGGTTTTTGAAGGACAGTTATATCATGTTAGCTTCAATTATGATGAGGATAAATATGTAATTTGTCTGTTATTGTACTCTGCATCATTAAATTACTTTTAGGCATTACTATGACCTGGTTATTGTTTTCATTTGGAAGTTAATATAAAGAGGAGATATGATTATCCTTCAAGCTGAGAAGATGTGTGATCATGAGTCTTGGTTTTTAACTTGACTGCATGTGGAATTAAGCAAAACACCCAAATTAAGGACACAATTGTGAAGTACTCTTCCTTATTTGAAGTAGTCTTCTCTACTTCTCTTCTGGATCTATAACGCTGAAAAACACACCTTTAATCCATATCTTCATACTGCAAAACCAACCACTCACCTTTGCCTCATCTTCTACTGGAAACCTATACAAGGACATGGAAGAAGGAATATTTTACTCTTTTCCTGTTCCCTTTTGCTTTGGTAGCAAGTCTATTTCTTCAGTGAGTATAGAACCTTCTTCTTGAGGATTTCAGTGTATTTGAAGGTGAGTTGCGCCAACCAGCCTAATGGACCAAGCCACTGATAGATTCCTTGATTTTCCATTTTTAGCCATCCACTGTTGAATTAATTGACTCACAGATTGTAAATCATTCTCATAAATCCTTTCCTATAAAGAGAGAGTTAGAGGGAACATAAACTATGCATATAATTATCTTTCACATAGAACTACCAAATTTTCTGCTTTTAATAATGTTATGTAATTCATTCAGGAATCACTTAAACAACAGTAATTTTCATATGAGGAGTTATAGAAAAAATATTCATCACTATGCAAAGTCAAAATGCTACATAACTTTTTGGGTATATTGATGGACTAGGAATTAATTTTTTTGATGCAGTTATATTCTAAAATATCGTAATTGAATTACAAGTATTTTAATTTTTGCAGCATTTATATATAGTTTATTTTTATCTCAAATTAGTCCCTTCTTTGTCTTAATTCCCTCAACACACATTAAAGTGTGTTCATTTTTCATTTTCATAGGTTACAGAGATTCTATTTTATATGGGGATGACATCATGAAAATTAACTGTTCTGTGCATGACACTGCTAATACCAAAACATCATTCAAATAATAAGTAGACCTATCAGAATCACACTAGAATTCTCAGCAGAGATTATGAAAGCCAGAAGGGCTTGGATGGATATCATGCAGACACTAAGAGACCACTGATGCCAACCCAGACTACTATACCCAGTTTATATGCAGCCATCCAGCCCTACAGAAGATACTAGAAGGAAAACCCCAACCCATTAATATTAAATACACTCCAGAAAACACATTGTGGCCCACACCATGAGGGGAAGTCCATGCCTGACACTGCCTGGATGACCATGAACCAGAGTCAAGATAGTGTAGAGACACACGATATCTGTAAACATGACAGGCAAAAAAATGTCAATGAAAGATACTCTGCTATAATCATATATGAGTGCCTAGCCCAGTTGTCATCAGAGAGACATCACCCGGCATCTGATGGGAGCAGATGCAGAGACCCACAGCCAAACACAATTATGTATCTAGGGGAACGCCACAAATGATGGAATATGTATTGTAGGAATCAGAGATATCAAGGACAGAACAAGAACATGGCTCACTAAGTCAACTGGGCTCATAGGGGATCACAGAGACTGAAAGAAAAAGGCAAACATTCTATGAGTCTTGTGAGCTAGGTTGTCTGCATACATCTTAGATGTTGCTGAGGGACTTCCAACAGTGAGTGTGTGTGTGTGTTGGGGGGTGACTCTGACTCTTTTTCCTGCTCTAGCTACACTTTCCTCATGTATTGCTTTGACGAACTCTGATGTGAGGGATTGTTCCTAGTCTTATTGTAATTTGTTATGCCATCAGAATTTTTTTCATTGAAAATAAAGAAGCAGTGGATCTGAAGGAGAGGTGAGTTGGGCAGAGTAGAGGTGGATAGATTGTGGCTAGGAGAAATGGAGGAACAGGAAACTGCAGTTGGGATGTAGTGCATGAAGCAAGAACAAAAAATAAAATGCTAAAACAAAATAAACTATCAGCAGCTAGGGCTGTTGGTGAGTACCTGCAGTGCTAGCACTCAGGAAGTTAAAGGTAGGTGGGTCTCTGTGAGCACAGAGAGCACAGGCTGTTCTACAAACAGAGTCCAGGACAGCCAAAATTATTCAGAAAAATCCTGTCTTCAAACAAACAAAAAACTGTCAGCATTTTGTGTTTCATCTTTAGGAACTTTGTTTTATGTCCTACTTTTTTAATTTTTTTATTTTTTTAATATGAGATACAGTTTATTAACTTTGTATCCTAGCTGTAGCCCAGTCCCTCATTTCATCCCTTTCCCACCCACCCTCCCATCTCCTCCCTACCCCTTTCCAAGTCCACTGATAGGGAAGGGCCTCCTCCTGTTCCAACTGACCATAGCTTATCAGGTATCATCAGGACTGGCTGTAATGTCCTCCTCTGTGGCCTAGCAAGTCTGATCCTCCCTTGGGAGGGGGGAGGTCAAAGAGCCAGGCATTGAGTTCATGTCCAAAATAGTCCCTGTTCCACTTAGTATGGTACCCACTTAGATACAGAGCTGACATGGATATATTTGAGCAGGGGTGCTAGGTTACATGCATACATGGTCCTTGGGTAGAGATACAGTCTCATAAAAGACCCCTGTGCCCTGATATATTTGGTTCTTGTGGAGTTCCTTTCCTTTCCAGGTCACACAAACAACCCCTTCTTTCATATGATTCTCTGTGCTCTGCCCAAGGTTTGGTTGTGAGTCTCAGCATCTGCTTTGATACACTGCTAGGTAGAGTCTTTCACAGGGCCTCTGTGGTAGGCTTCTGTCCTGTTTCTTGTTTTCTCCTATGTCCATCCCATTTGTTTTTTTAAGTGAGGATTGATCATCTTAACCCAGGTCCTCTTTCTTGTTTGTTATCTTTAGGTGTACAGATTTTAGTATGTTTTTCCTATGTTATAGGTCTAGCATCCACTTAAAAGTGAGTGTATACCATGTATGTCTTTCTGCTTTTGGGATACCTTACTCAAGATGATCTTTTCTATATTTTTTCTTGTTTCTTTATGTTTATATCTCATGATTTCTTTGAATGGACTAGATAAAAACCTGTCTGTTGCACAGCTGGTAAATAGGTTTCCCATTTTATAAGCTGCTTCACCACCTAAAGAATGGATAGCAAAAGCATTTTAGTCTCCTGTTGTTAGACCTGGAGTCTCACTGCTCAGGAGCTCAGGATTGTGCACTTCCCAGGAACACTCAGAGACCACAACTCGATGCAAAATCAAGAGTTTTATTCCAATTGTGATAGGGTCACCCCTCCAAAGACAGGAGATGACCCTGAACATGCAAAGCACAGGGTTTTTATACCTGAAATTCAAACCACTTTTGCTGTATCCATTGATTGGTCAGCAAGAATAGTATGATAGTGTACAGCTGATTGTAGATAGTGTACAGCTGGTTGTAGATCATGTACAGCTGGTTGTAGATAGTTTACAGCTGGTTGTAGATAGTTTTTCTCAGAACAGTTGACCCTTCCTTTCAAGAGTTATCTACACATGACTTTTCAATTCAAATAATCACAGTTGTTTTTCTCATGCTGAGGTGGTCCCTCACCCCCCGCTTTTTTCCTCAATTTTAACCCTAAAATTGTGGATCAACGTCAGGGAGAGGTTGATACTGTCTCTGGAGCATCAGGAACTGAACTGCACTTAGAAGTTCCCTGACAAAGGCGAGTTCTGGTCGGAGAGTTTATTGTCCTTGATGAGTTTCAGTTTTAGCAGGTTGTTGGAGGCTTGGACTTTCCAGGTGTTGCAGGTTGATGAAGAGCAGGCTTTACATGTCACAGGTGGACCTGAGCTGTGATGCCCTCTACTTTGACATCAGTTGGGGTGTTGAGCAGGAGGTAATAAGGACCCTTCCACCCAGGTTCCAGATTTTGGCTGCAGTGTCATGACACATATACCAGATCTCTAACCTGGGATTGATGGGGCACCTCCAAGGACTCAGGTGCATATGCACTGCCATCCTTGCTTCAAATCTCTTTCTGAATAATTTGCAGTCCTTTTAGCATGGACAACAAGTCAGAGTAACCACTACTTATGTCAAGGGGGTCCCCAAGAAGAGTCAGGGGAGCAGGAACCCCATATCATAGTTTGAATGGAGTCAGGCCTTGTACAGAGGGAGTATTTCTGACTCTAAAGAGGGCCAAGGGAAGGAGCACCACCCAGTCACTGCCAGTCATCATTGTCAATTTGGTGAGATTCTCTTTTAACAGTCTATTCATTCTCTCTACCTGTCTTGAACTTTGGGGTCTATAAGCACAATGTAACTTAGAGTCAAGCCCCAGAAACCTGGCCACCTCCTGGCTTACCTGAGCAACGAAGGCTGGCCCATTGTCTGACCCAATTACTTTTGGAATACCTTACTGTGGAAAAAATGTCTTCCAGAATCTTTTTGGCCATGACCAGGGTTGTTTCTTTCTTTGTGGAAAAAGCTTCTTCCCATCTTGAGAAAGTGTCCACAAAAACCAGGAGATATTTATTGTCGTACCTGGCTGGTTTAATTTCACTGAAATCCACTTCCCAATGCATTCTGGGTCTAGTTCCTCTCAGCTGCTTCCCTGGGCTCTGGAAATTCTTACCTATGTTTAACCTCTGGCAAGGTTCACATGCCCTAGTCACTCTCTCATTCAGGATGGTGAGTTTTAGTATTTGGTACTGGGATTTGTGGGCAACTTCAGCCAATTTCTTTGCCCTCGAGTGAGTCCATTTATACATCTGAGTTATTAATCTCTCAGCGTCTTCCTGGGGTAGAATAATCTTACCTTTGGAGTTAATCCATGCCCCCAAGTCAGTGTCAAATATCTCCTGTTGTTGCCATATTAACTTTAAGTCACTTTCTGAGTAGTTTAGTCATTCTTCTCTGGGCAGTTCAGCAGTTAGTACCACCAGGGCAGAGTTTCCTCTAGCAGCTGTTTTAGCCTCTTGATCAGCCATGTTATTCCCCTTTGCTGCCCTGGAAGTTCCCTTCTGATGTCCCGGGCAATGAATAAAGCTTCGCTTGGCAGGCAGCAACAAGGCATTGAGCAAAGCCAGAATCTCGTTTTTATTTTTTATCTCTTTACCAGCTGATGTTAGCAGGCCTCTCTGATGATAGATGGTCCCTTGCACATGGGCTGTTGCGAAGGTGTACTGACTATCAGAGTAGATGTTTCTTTTTATCCTTTCCCAGAGTTAATGCCTGGGTTAAAGCAACCAATTCAGCTCGCTGAGCAGAAGTGCCCTTCAGTAACGCCTGGACCCATATTAACTTATGTCCATCTATTACTGCTGCCATTGCCTTTCTTTTTCCATTCTCCCAAAACTGCTCCCATCCATATAGTATGTCATCTCACAGTAGGGCAGAGGCTGATCTTTCATGTCCTTTCGCCATCCCTGTTCTTCTGCTAGAACCTGCAAACAATCATGCTCCAGGGGCTGGATTTGTGGATCTGGCAATAAGGTGGCAGGGTTTAGCCCGGTAGCCGGGGCAAAGGTGACTCTATCATTATTCAAAAGCAAGGCTTGGTAATGTGTCATGCGGGCATTCATGAGCCAGCAATCAGGTGGCTGCCTTATGACACTCTCAAGGGCATGAGGAGCACAGATGGTGAGGTCCTGTCCCAGAGTCAGTTTGTCTGCAGGTTATACTAGTGCCGCCACTGCTTCTATTATTTCCAGGCAGGTTGGCCATCTTGCCACTAGTGAATCAAGTGTTTTGGATAGATAGGCTACCGGTCTCTTCCAGGGTCCAATTTTCTGTGTTAGCACCCCATTGACCATTCCCTGATTCTCACACACATAGAGATGGAAGGGTTTGGTTACATCAGGGAGTCCCAATGCAGGAGCCAATATTAAGGCTTGTTTGATATTATCAAATGCAGCTTGTTCATCCTTTCCCCAGATGAAAGAGTCACTGCCCTTTGTAAGGGCATGCAGAAGGGCTGCCATCTTGGCAAATCCCGGAATCCACAGCCAGCAAAACCCTGCTGTACCAAAAATTTCCCTCAGTTGTTCAGTAGTCCCTGGAGGGGGAATATGAAATACAGTTTCTTTTCTAGCCTCCGAAGGCCATCTCTTTCCCGCTTTTAATATATATCCCAGATAACTGACCTGCAGGATGGTAGTTTTTCGCTGTAGCTGAGCTCATCCATCTCTTGCAACAGCTGGTCGGTGGCGTCAAAACAACTTTCTTTACAATCTGCTGCTAATAGTATATCATCCACATATTGGAGATGAGTTACCTGGGGATTGGTAGCCTGGAGGTGCGCCAGGTTTAGGTGTAGGGCTTCATCTTCCTTTTGGGACAATCCTGGATCCAATGTCCTTTCTCCTTGCAATAGGCACACTGATCCTTAGACAGAGGGCCCCTCTGATTTCCAGGAACTCTCCCCCTATCATTATGACTGTACTGTGGTGGCCAGGATCTTAGTAAACTTTCTGTCTTGCCTCTTATCCTTTCTCTTTCTCTCACTTCCTGCTCATTTTACTTTCTTTCCTCTTTCTCTTCTTTCATCTCCGGGCTGTAAAAAACCTTTTCTGCTACCTGCACTAAATCCTTTAACGACTTTTCCTGTAAACCCTCTATTTTCTGGAGTTTTCTACAAATATCTCTGGCTGACTGGTCTATAAAGATTATAGTCACCATTGCCTTATGCTCATCTGAGGTAGGGTCATAAGGTGTAAACCAGCTATATGCCTCCATCAGCCATTGAAGAAAGGCTGTGTGAGATTCATCTGGCTCCTGAACCATCTCTCTTACCTTCATCAAATTGGTGGGCTTTTGAGTGGCCCCATGGACACATGATATTAGAGTCTGGCGGTAGACCTGCAGGCATTCCCTACCTCCGGATACGTTGTAATCCCAGTTGGGGTGGGTGAGGGGAAAGCCATCATCAATCTCATTAGGGAGGATGGAAGGCCTCCTGTCCATTCCTGGCACAGTCTTTCTTGTCTAAAGGAGGACCTGTCTCCTTCCTCACTAGTCAAAAGGGCCTTCAAGAGTAGCTGGCAATCATCCCAAGTGGGCTGGTGTGAGAATAGGACATATTCAAAAAAATATGTGCCTTGTATCTCACCTCCAAGACATGATAGTCACAGCCTGTCCTATAATAAAGTCATCCATCAAGAAAGTCAAAGAAGCAACAATGATAGAGACAAAAAGAACAAGACAGGCAATTTGACAAGGACACCCTTTTGGGTGGTACCACAGAATTCTGATTGAGAGGCTGCCTCACGGCAGCTGTCTCTGAAGAGAAACAGATGGGAGGAAGACCATGCAGGACCTAGCCTCCCCAAATGGAATCTGGAATGTCCTCCAGTTCCCAGTCAATCGATATTCTGACAAATATGTCTATCGCAGTGACTGAGCAGACGACCAAAAAGGTCCAGATAGGTGACTAAAGAGAAACAGTGGTATACCAGAAATCAGACTAACCTGTTCCGAGCTCGACCTCTGAGCCCAGTCTGTTGAGGGTTAAGGAAGGGCACGCTGTTTTCCGGGCAACGCACCAAAATGTAAGACCTGGAGTCTCACTGCTCAGGAGCTCAGGATTGCGCCCTTCACAGGAACAATCACAGACCACATCTCAATGCAATAGCAAAAGGTTTTATTGCTGTCGAGATAGGTCGCACCTCCAAAGACAGGACATGACCTTGAACATGCAAATCACAGGGTTTTTATGCCTGAAAATCAGATCACTTTTGCTCTATACTTTACAGCTGGTTGTTTCTCAGAACAGTTCACCCTGCCCTTCAAGAGCTATCAGCACCTGGCTTCAATTCAAATAATCACAGTTGTTTTTTTCATTCCCAGGTGGTCCCTCATTTGTTCTGATGATGAAGTAACTGAATAATGTCATGTTGCAGTGTTAAGGGTGCAGGGATCTGTTTAGGAGCCTGTGCAAAACAACTGCCTCATTCAGTAAGGTAATTCAAGGCCCTGGAGAAGACTGTTCACCAACTTCATACAGAGATTGGATTCATCTCTAAAGAGGGCAGTACCAGACTGACACCAGATAAACACTGATGCAATTATTGGCACGTGATACTGCAAATACCACATGTAGGAGAGCATTTAGAGCATGAAAAGGAGGAGCGGCCCCAAGAGATGAATGATTAAGAGAGACAACTGCTATTGGCTCTCAGGAGCATCATGCCGACCTCACAGGACAAGCTACAGCTAGAGTTCCCAGTTCTCAAAACACCTGGTGTGCTATTTTGGGTGAATCCGGGCATTTACCAAAAAAAACTGTGAGGATAAAATCTCTAGAACCCAAAATAGGAGGTGTGTTAACAGAGAGGCAGGTGGTCCCTTTACTCACAGAAGGGAACAAGCAGATTCTGGCTCCAAGGGAATGCAAAGGTTCCCGGGGTTTCATGGCAGCTGTGGCAAAGGAAAGCACTGGACTAGGGATCACTGCCCAAGAGGGACATACAGGCTAACCTCTTGCCATCAGGAAACCAACAGAGGGGCCTGTCAGGCTTAGGCCCCTCATGCAACAATACGAGCTGTCTCCCATCAGGCAGCCATGAGGTACTAGGCAGGTAGGAAAATATCAACTGAGGATTTTAGACTTGATACACACCACTGCATGCAGCATCACAGCTTTGCATCTGGTTGCAGATAAACCTCTAACCCTATCCACAAAGCTTCTATGTTACAAAGGAAATACAGCTGTTTATGGACCTGTGTATTCAGGTATGGTAAAGTGGATCTCTGGAAGAAGCAGAATAACTTCTACAGTATCTATTGTACACCCAGGTACTGTTGATGGGGACTGCAAGGAAAAAGTTAAAATTATGGCACATGTAAAACATGAGATGCAAAAATAAGGCAGGGCTAGAATTTCTCAGCTGATACTGTTCTCCTCCATCTAGGGCAAAGCCACACCCTGAAGAACGACAGGCACATTTGGCAGTACCGGAAATTGTGTGTTCTGGAAAACAGTGCCTAATGATCAGAGATCCAAATTAATGGCAGCAACAAATGTTGTTCCTTGAAATGAAGGAAATGACTTCAGTATCCTCTCCCAAAAGTCTTGGGATCCACAATGTGTGCTTCTGAAGGTTCATACAGTTTCTAGGAATCTGTAAAATTTCTCCAGTAGGACAAAGTGTATGGTGGATTAAATAGGTGGAACCAGAGGAACTGCCACACCCACGCCAGTGTCGCCATAGTAGCATAAGCTACAGGGTGGGGGATATGATTTCCTCGGAAATAATGCCCCCTGGAAGGTCCCTGGCAAACTCATCCCACTTGGAAAAGAGACGTGTTCTGAGATTTCTACGCTTCTTCAGTTGTGGCTCTGGGGCTAAAATAATAAATTCTTTGATCTTTCCCTGTGATACCTGAAACAGCGCAATTAACTTTATAAAGAAATTTATTATTAGTAGATTGTTAAAGGCTTTAATAAAAATAAGTTTAAGAAAAGTAATGAATTAAATTTAGTATTAATAGGCATTAAGAATAGTAAAATTATAATAGGCTCCTTCTTAAGAAATAATAGCATGAGAGGTGCAGCTGGCGGGAGTTTCCCCCTCCCTTCAGTGCCTTGTTCCTAGAGAAGATCATAAATCTTGGGCAGGACATATGGGAGGAGGGTTAACAAAGATGTAGTTAGATTTTGATATACAGAAGGACTTTGGCAGGCATCTGATTTAGCTCCTGACTTTCCTCTTCATTGGTTAGCAATAATAAAACTATATTTGAGGTTTCTTTTCCTTTGTTTGCTCTGATCAAAAAGTTTCTAGGCCAAGATTATTTGTGGGTACTGCTTTATGTTTAATTGCATTTTGAGTTAAAATGTAAACTTTGTATTCTTGGTGAAAGTCTGAATGTTCTGGAAAATATGCCAATTTTAAGGTGCCTTTTGTGAAATCATTATAAAAATACTAGCTTGATTTCAGTAAAGTTGCAGCAGAGTCAAAACCATCAAGGTGTCTCTGTCAATTCTTTGCCGAAACCGTGTCTTCCTGTCTAAAGCCTTGTTCTCCCGCGGAAGACAGGAGCCCACTGGGCCGGTCCGTGGCAGGGAACCAAGAGGGAACTTGACACCTTCTGTGGCCTGCCACTGAAGGAGAAATTCAGAAATAATTCCAGGAGTCTTTCTGCAAGATAAGTCTACTCTTTGCCCAAATGCTTAGACTTGCAGGGTCCTAACCATATTTAGATTGTTGAAATCATACACCGGGTGACTGGAGCTCAAAGGAACTTAAGGCAGACGGCACACGCAGAGTGCAAGATCTGTTCTAGCCACGTTCCTCCTTGAGCATCAGCCAGAGCTGAATGAATGACCTTGTTAAAGTAGGCAAAGACTGCTCCTGGCTTATGCCTCTTCTCCTTGCCTGATCATCAGAAGCCGTGCCTTAGACTCTCCCCTCAAACTCCTTGTGGGCCAACACAGATGCGTACTGTGAGCTAAGCAGTGGAATTTGGGTAGAACACAAGGCCAACTGTTTCTGGAAAGGCTGCTTTAGGGTGGGATATGGGAAAATTCGCAAGAGGAAGGAAGGGTTTCACAGTTTGGAAGCAGAAGAGCGTTCCACGGTTTGGCCTGTAATTGGAGGCCTCGAGGGAGTGGGTGGGGCTTCAGGTCGGTATTTAAGGGGGAGCAGCGGACTAATTTACGCATTTGCCATAGTCTGCACTTTCCTGGGTGTTGTTCTGAGTACACACTGGAGAGGAAGAACTCCTGTCAAAGTGTCTTCAGCAGGATGGAAGATCAGGCAGATGTGGGTGGCTGCAGCACGGCAAAGACATCCCGGCGTCAAAAGACTGTTTGGCAGGCCAAGCAGAAGGAGGTCTTGCTCTCAGTTTTCGCCAAGACACCTTACCCGAGCTTCAGGACCAGGCAGGAACTGGCCAGGGAATTCGGAGTTCCAGAGTCCTCCATCCGCGTGTGGTTTCAAAACCGCAGAAACAGAACTGGCATGTCGAGGAAGACCTCAAAGCAGACCACCGCAGGCTCCAGCCATGAAGCCTCCCAACAGCCTCCTGAAAAGCTTGTCGCCAGGGTACAACAAGCAAGAGGCCCGCCCTCAGAACGGAGAAGGCCTCGAACGCGGCTTAGTCCAGCGCAGATCAGCATGCTAGTGCAAGCTTTTGAGATCTCTCCATCCCCAGACTATGCCACGAGGGTGCAACTGGCCCTGAGCACAGGTTTGCCCGAGGACACCGGCCACTTATGATACCGGAACAGAAAGGCCAGGCAGAAAGGCCGCGCTGGAGGCAGCACAGCTAAAGGTGAGGACCTGCCTGCCTCTCCTGGCCCGGAAAGGGCTCCTGGAGCATCGTGTTGCATTGAACAGGAGGCTTCCCGCGACAGCTTGTTGACATCGGGTTCTGCAGGAGGCCAGTGTGCAGAAGCGTTGATGTCAAGACCCGAACTCACCTTCTTCACAGAGGCCTACCCAGAATCCAGCAACTCCTGCCCTGTCCAGCTCTTCCTGGAGCAACTGGTGAGAACAGTGGAAGAGGAACAGGGACCAGCCGCTCTGGACCCAGATGTACCATGGGAGCAGATCGAACCAACACTCGAGGCTCCTCTCACAGAAGAAGAATATCAGGCTCTGTTGGACGATATTTGACCACATTGAGAACGCCCAGAATTGGGACTGCAAAACCCGGTTGCCTGGACCCTAACCTGACCATTGTCTCAGAGACTCCAGCCAGAAATAAGCTTGGACAGATGCTCAGACTTGCACCTAAGAAAGGTGCAGAGCTCTAGCGATCCTGAGTAAGTGTTGGGGAAAAGATGGAAGGCCCTGGAGGTGCGAGGAACCTCACAAGAAGACCAACAGAAACAGCTGCCCCAGCCCCCAGGGGGCTTGCAGAGACTGAGCCATCAAATAAGGAGCATGCTTGGTCTGGACCTAGGGACCCTACATACACATAGCAGGTGGGAGGTGAATCCTTGTGCTTAATGTGGGTCGCCCTATGAGGGAGGTGTTGTGGAGTGGCCCAGCGGCGGTGGAGAGTTGTTTCTAACCTGGACTTTGTTGTTTCTAACCTGGACGGTTTTGAAGGACAGTTATATAATGTTAGCTTCAGTTATTATCAAGATAAATATGTAATTTGTCTGCTGTTGTACTCTGCGTCATTAAATTATTTTTAGGCATTACTATGACCTGTTATTCTTTTCATTTGGAAGTTAATGTAAAGAGGAGATATGATTATCTTTCAAGCTGAAAAGAGGTGTGATCATGACTCTTGGTTTTTAACTTGACTGCATATGGAATTAAGCAAAACACCCAAATTAAGGACACAATTGTAAAGTACTCTTGCTTGTTTGAAATAGTCTTCTCTACTTCTCTTCTGGATCTATAAAGCTGAAAAATATAACTTTAATCCATATCTTCATACTGCAAAACCAACCACTCATCTTTGCCTCATCTTCTACTGGAAACCTATACAAGGACATGGAAGAAGGAATGTTTTACTCTTTGCCTGTTCTTTTTCACTTTGGTAGCAAGTCTATTTCTTCATTGACTATAGAACCTTCTTCTTGAGGAGTTCTGTGTATATGAAGGTGAGTTGAGCCAACCAGCCTCATGGACTAAGCCACTGATAGATTCCTCGATTTTCCATTTTTAGGCATCCACTGTTGAATTAATTGACTCACAGATTGTCAATCATTTTCATAAATCCTTTCCTATAAAGAGAGAGTTAGAGGGAAACATAAACTATGCATATAATTATCTTTCACATAGAACTACCAAATTTTCTGCTTTTAATAATGTTATGTAATTCATTCAGAAATCACTTAAACAACAGTACTTTTCATATGAGGAGTTATAGAAAAATATTCATCATCATGCAAAGGCAAAATGCTACCTACATTTTTGGGTATATTGATGGCATAGGAATTAAATTTTTTGATGCAGTTATATTCTAAAATATCATAATTGAATTACAAGTATTTTAATTTTTTGCAGCATTTATATATAGTTTATTTTTACCTCAAATTAGTCCCTTCTTCGTCTTAATTCACTCAACACACATTATAGTGTGTTCATTTTTTATTTTCTTAGGTTACAGAGATTCTATTTTATATGCGGATGACATCATGAAAATTAACTGTTCTATGCATGACACTGCTAATACCAAAATAGCATTCAAATAATGAGTAGACCTATCCGAATCACACTAGAATTCTCAGCAGAGACTATGAAAGCCAGAAGGGCTTGGATGGATATCATGCAGACACGAAGAGACCACCGATGCCAACCCAGACTACTATACCCAGTATATATGCAGCCGTCCAGCCCTACAGAAGATACTAGAAGGAAAACCCCAACCCAATAATGTGAAATACCCTCCAGAAAACACATTGAGGCCCACACCATGAGGGGAAGTCCATGCCTGACACTGCCTGGATGACCATGAACCAGAGTCAAGATAACCTAGAGACACACGATATCTGTAAACATGACAGACAAAAAGTGACAATGAAAGATACTATGCTATAATCATTGATGAGTGCCTAGCCCAGTTGTCATCAGAGAGACATCACGAGGCAGAGACCCTTATCCAAACACAATGATGTATCCAGGGGAACCCCACAAATGAGGGTATTGTAGGAACCAGAGATATTAAGGACACAACAAGCACATGGCCCACTGAGTCAACTGAGTTCATAGGGGATCAGAGACTGAAGGACAAAATCATAAACATTCTATGAGTCTTGTGAGCTAGGTTGTTGGCATACACCTTATGATTATTATCCTGATTTCGCTGAGGGACTTCCAACAGTGAGAATGGGGGTGTCTCTGACTCTTTTTCCTGCTTTAGCTACACTTTCTCTCCTCATGTATTGCTTTGACCAACTCTGATGTGAGGGATTGTTCCTAGTTTTATTATAACTTGCTATGCCATCACATTTTTTTTCATTGAAAATAAAATAAATGGAAAAAAAGCAGTGGATGAAGGAGAGGTGAGCTGGGCAGAGTTGGGCAGAGTAGTGGTGGATAGATTGTGTCTGGGAGGAGTGGAGGAAGAGGAAACTGCAGTTCAGATGTAGTGCATGAAACAACAACAAAAATAAAATGCTAAAACTAAATAAACTGTCAGCAGCTAGGGCTGTTGGTGAGCGCCTGCATTCCTAGCACTCAGGAAGTTAAAGGTAGGTGGATCTCTGTGCGTTCAAGCACAGGTTGTTCTATAAAGAGAGCCTGGGACAGGAAAATTGTTCAGAAAAAAAATTCTGTTTTCAAAGAAACAAAAAACTGTCAGCATTTTGTGTTTCATCTTTAGGAACTTTGTTTTATGTTCCACTTTTTTACTTTTTATTTTTTTAATACTAGATACAGTTTATTAACTTTGTATCCAAGCTGTAGACCAGTCCCCTCATTCCCTCCTTTTCCTACCCTCCTTCCCTCATCTACTACCTACACCTTTCCAAGTCTACTGATAGGCGAGGGCTTCTGCCTGTTCCAACTGACCCTAGATTATCAGGCATCATCAGGTTTGCTGCAATGTCCTCCTCTGTGGCCTAGCAAATCTTATCCTGCCTTGTGAGGGGGGAAGTCAAAGAGCCAGCCATTGAGTTCATGTCTGTAATAGTCCCTGTTCCACTTAGTATGGTACCCACTTGGAGACAGAGCTAACATGGACTATATTTGAGCAGGGGTGCTAGGTTCTATGCGTACATTGTCCTTGGTTGGAGATACAGTCTCATAAAAGACCCCTGTGCCCTGATATATTTGGTCCTTGTGGAGTTCCTGCCCTCTCCAGGTCACACTAACTCCCCCCTTTTTTATATGATTCCCTGTGCTCTGCCCAAGGTTTGGTTATGAGTCTCAGCACCTGCTTTGATATACTACTAGGTAGAGTCTTTCCCAGGTCCTCTGTGGTAGGCTAGGGTCCTGTTTCTTGTTTTCTCCTATGTCCATCCCATTTGTCTTTCTACGTGAGGATTGATCATCTTAACCCAGGTCCTCTTTCTTGTTTATCTTCTTATAGATTTTAGTATGTTTATCCTATATTATAGGTCTAGCCTCCACTTAAAATCGAGTATATACCGTGTATGTCTTTCTGCTTCTGAGATACCTCACTCAGGATGATCTTTTCTAGATTGTTTGTTTGTTTGTTTCTTCATGTTTACATTTTATGACTTCTTTGAATGGTCTAGATATAAACATGTCTGTTGCATAGCTGGAACAGTGGTTTCCCATTTTATAAGCTGCTTCACCACCTAAAGAATGGATGGCAAAAGCGTTTTAGTTTCATGTTGTTAGACCTGGAGTCTCACTGCTCAGGAGCTCAGGACTGTGCACTTCCCAGGAACACTCATAGACCACAACTTGAGGCAAAAGCAAGAGTTTTATTCCAATTTCTAAAGGGTCCCCCTACAAAGACAGGAGACAGCCCTAAATATGCAAAGGACAGGGTTTTATACCTGAAATTGAAACCACTTTTGCTCTATACATTGATTTTTCAGCAAGAATAGCATGAAGATAGTTTACACCTGGTTTTAGGTAGTATACAGCTGGTTGTAGATAGTTTACAGGTGGTTGTAGATAGTTGTTCTCAGAACAGTTGACCCTTTCCTTCAAGAGTTATCTACACCTGACTTCAATTCAAATAATCACTGTTGTTTTTCTCATTCCCAGGTGGTCTCTCACCCCCCCTTTTTTGCCTCAATTTTAACCCTAAAATTGTGGATCAACCTCATGGAGAGGTTGATACTCTTTCTGGAGCATCAGGACCTGAACTGCACTTATACTTTCCCAGAAAAAGGGGAGTTCTTGTCTGAGAGTTTATTGTCCCTGATGAGTTTCAGTTTCAGCCGGTAGCTGGAGGCTTGGAGTTTCCAGGTGTTGCAGGTTGATGAAAAGCCGGCTTAAGATGTGACACGTGGATTCAAGCTATGATGCCCTCTATTTTGACGGCAGTTGGCGTGGTGAGGAAGATGTAATAAGGACCCTTCAACTGAGGTTCCAGATTCTGGCTGCCATGTCACTGCACATATACCAGATCTTCAACGGGGAACTGATGGGGCACCTAAAAGGACCCAGGCACATATGCACTGCCAACCTTGCTCCAAATTTCTTTCTGAATAAGCTGCAATTCTTTCAGCCTGTACAAGTCAGATTTACCACTAGTTTTATCAAGGGGGTACCCAAGAAGAGTCAGGGAACAGAAACCCATATAGTAGTTCGAAGGGTGTTAAACCTATATGGAGAGAGTATTTCTGACCCTAAAGAGGGCCAAGGGAAGGAGCACCGCCTTGTCACCGCCAGTCTCCATGTTCAATTTGGTGAGAATCTCTTTGAGAGTTCTATTCATTCTCTCTAAATGTCCTGAACTTTGGGGTCTATAAGCACAATGTAACTTACAGTCAAGCCCCAGAAACCTGGCCACCTCCTGGCTTAACTGAGCAATGAAGGTTGACCCATTGTCTGACCAATTACCTTTGGAATACCAAACCGAGGAAAAATGTCTTCCAGAATCTTTTTGGCCATGACCAGGGAGGTTTCTTTCTTTGTGGGAAAAGCTTCCACCCATCCTGAGAAAGTGTCTACAAAAACCAGGAGATATTTATTGCTGTACCTGGATGGTTTACTTTCAGTGAAATCCACTTCCCATTGCATTCCAGGTCTAGTTCCTTGTCCCTGGCCAGCAGTGACAGCTGAATACCACCTGAGAGAGGGCTGGGAGAAAGAGAGAGACAGGGTGACACAGAGAAGGACACCAAGTCTACATGCTTATCCAGGTGTTGATTTAATGGACGTCAGGTTAACACTTAAGTAGGCAGAAAAGTACAAGCAGTTTCTCATGTAGGAGCTTTACTTGGTCAGGACATAGGAGAGCTCACTCAAGGTTACACAGAGCCTGCTGTCTGGTTACTATGGTTGCACACAGTTTCTCAGGGTCAGAGCAGTCTGCTGTAGGACCACCAAGGTCAGTTTATAAGAAACTGGACTTTGGAAAATAGCCAAAGCCAATAGGCAGCGTTCCACTGCTCAGAGGCCATTAACTCAAAATTTGCCATATACTCCAAAAAGGCTGCCACAGTTCCTCTCAGCCACTTCCCTGGGCTCTGGAAATTCTTACCTATGTTTACACTCTGGCAAGGTTCACACGCCCTAGTCACTCACTCACTCAAGGGGGTGAGGTTTAGTATTAGGGACTGGGATTGGCGGACAACTTCAGCCAATTTCTTTGCCTTCAAGTGAATCCATTTATACATCTGAGTTATTAATCTCTCAGCATCTTCCTGGGGTAGAATGATCTTCCTTTGGAGTTAATCCATGCCCCCACGTCGGTGTCAAATATCCCCTTTTTTTTTTTTGCCATATTAACTTTAAGTCACTTTCTGAGTAGTTTAGTCATTCTTCTCTGGGCAGTTCAGCAGTTAGTACCACCAGGACAGAGTTTCCTCTAGCAGCTGCTTTAGCCTCCCGATTGGCCATGTTATCCCCCTTTGCTGCCCTGGAAGTCCCCTTCTGCTGTCCCGGGAAATGAATAATGCTTACCTTGTCGGGCAGCAACAGGGCATTGACCAAAGCCAGAATCTCATTTTTTATTTTTTATCTCTTTACCGGCTGATGTTAGCAGGACTCTCTGCTGATAGATGGCCCCATGTACATGGGCTGTTGGTAAGGTGAACCAACTATCAGTGTAGATGTTTGTCTTTTTACCCTTTTCCAGGGTTAATGCTTGGATTAAAACAATCAATTCAGCTCCCTGAACAGATGTGCCCTCCGGCAACGCCTGGGCCCAGAATACCTTATGTCCATTTACCACCACTGCCTCTGCCTTTCTCTTTCCGTTCTACAAAAAACTGCTCCCATCCATATAGTATGTCACCTCCGCATCAGGAATTGGTTGCTCTTTCAAGTCCTTTCGCCATCCCTGTTCCTTTGCTAGAACCTGCAAATCATGCTCCATGGTCTGGATTTCTGGATCCTACAATAAGGTGGCAGGGTTTAGCTCCATAGCCAGGGCAAGGGTGACTCTACCTTTATTCAATAGCAAAGCCTGGTATTATGTCATACAGGTGTTCGTGAGCCAGCGATCAGTTGGCTGCCTTATGACACTCTCAGGGGCAAGACGAGCATAGATGGTGAGGTCCTGTCCCACAGTCAGTTTGTCTGCATCGTTTACGAGTGCCGCCACTGCTGCTATTATTCACAGGCAGGTTGGCCATCCTGCCGCTGCTGAATCAAGCTTTTTGGATAGATAGGCTACTAGTCTCTTCCAGGGTCCAATTTACTGTGTTAGCATCTGTTGGCCATTCCCTGATTCTCGGCCACATAGAGATGGAAGGTTTTGGTCACAATCTGAGTACCAAAGCTGGGGCAGACATTAAGGCTTGTTTGATATTATCAAATGCAGCTTGTTCATCCTTTCCCCAGATGCAAGAATCAATGCCCTTTGTAAGGGGATACAGAGGGGCTGCCATCTTGGCAAATACTTCTTTACTTAAAATTTCCCTCAGTTGTTCAGTAGTCCATGAAGGGGGAATATAAAATACAGTCTCTTTTCTAGCCTCCGATAGCCACCTCTTAACTGACCTGTTTCCTGCAGAGATGAGCATTTTTCGCCGACAGTCTATAGCCAAGTTCACCCAGCTCTTGCAACAGCTGATCTGTGGCTTCAAGTAAGGTTTCTTTATAATCTGCAGCTAATAGTATATGATCCACATATCAGAAAAGAGTTACCTGGGGATTGGTGGCCCAGAAGTGTGCCAGGTCCCGGTGTAGGGCTTCAATTTTCTTTTGGGACAATTCTTGATTCAGTGTCCTTTCTCCTTGCAATAGGCATACTATTCCTTAGACAGAGGGCCCCTCTGATTTCCAGGAACTCTCTCCCTATCATTATGACTGCACTACAGTGGCCAGGATCTTAGTCAACTTTCTGTCTTGCCTCTTTTCCTTTCTCTTTCTCTCACTTCCTGCTCTTTCTGCTTTCTTTCCTCTTTCTCTTCTTCCATATCCCAGCTGTCTAAAACCTTTTCTGCCACCTGCACTAAATCCTTCAACGACTTGTCCTGTAAACCCTTTATTTTCTGGAGCTTTCTACAAATATCTCTGGCTGACTGGTCTATAAAGATTATAGTCACCATTGGCTTACACTCATCTGAGGTAGGGTCATAGGTTGTAAACCAGCTGTATGCCTCCATCAGACATTCAAGACAGGCTGTGGGAGATTGCCTTCTACACGCACAAAGTGTATGGTGGATTAAATAGGTGGAACCAGAGGGTCCAAGAGTGAAGTTGACACCTTCTGTAGTCTGCCACTGAAGGAGAAATTCAGAAATAATTCCAGGAGTCTTTCTGCAGGATAAGTCTACTCTTTGCATAAATGCGTAGACTTGCAGGGTCCTAACCATATTTAGATTGTTGAAATCATACACCGGGTGACTGGAGCTCAAAGGAACTTAAGGCAGACGGCACACGCAGAGTGCAAGATCTGTTCTAGCCACGTTCCTCCTTGAGCATCAGCCAGAGCTGAATGAATGACCTTGTTAAAGTAGGCAAAGACTGCTCCTGGCTTATGCCTCTTCTCCTTGCCTGATCATCAGAAGCCGTGCCTTAGACTCTCCCCTCAAACTCCTTGTGGGCCAACACAGGTGCGTACTGTGAGCTAAGCAGTGGAATTTGGGTAGAACACAAGGCCAACTGTTTCTGGAAAGGCTGCTTTAGGGTGGGATATGGGAAAATTCGCAAGAGGAAGGAAGGGTTTCACAGTTTGGAAGCAGAAGAGCGTTCCACGGTTTGGCCTGTAATTGGAGGCCTCGAGGGAGTGGGTGGGGCTTCAGGTCGGTATTTAAGGGTGAGCAGCGGACACTTTACACATTTGCCATAGTCTGCACTTTCCTGGGTGTTGTTCTGAGTTCACACTGGAGAGGAAGAACTCCTGTCAAAGTGTCTTCAGCAGGATGGAAGATCAGGCAGATGTGGGTGGCTGCAGCACGGCAAAGACATCCCGGCGTCAAAAGACTGTTTGGCAGGCCAAGCAGAAGGAGGTCTTGCTCTCAGTTTTCGCCAAGACACCTTACCCGAGCTTCAGGACCAGGCAGGAACTGGCCAGGGAATTCGGAATTCCAGAGTCCTCCATCCGCGTGTGGTTTCAAAACCGCAGAAACAGAACTGGCATGTCGAGGAAGACCTCAAAGCAGACCACCGCAGGCTCCAGCCATGAAGCCTCCCAACAGCCTCCTGAAAAGCTTGTCGCCAGGGTACAACAAGCAAGAGGCCCGCCCTCAGAACGGAGAAGGCCTCGAACGCGGCTTAGTCCAGCGCAGATCAGCGTGCTAGTGCAAGCTTTTGAGATCTCTCCATCCCCAGACTATGCCACGAGGGTGCAACTGGCCCTGAGCACAGGTTTGCCTGAGGACACCGTCCACATATGGTTCCAGAACAGAAAGGCCAGGCAGAAAGGCCGCGCTGGAGGCAGCACAGCTAAAGGTGAGGACCTGCCTGCCTCTCCTGGCCCGGAAAGGGCTCCTGGAGCATCGTGTTGCATTGAGCAGGAGGCTTCCCGCGACAGCTTGTTGACATCGGGTTCTGCAGGAGGCCAGTGTGCAGAAGCGTTGATGTCAAGACCCGAACTCACCTTCTTCACAGAGGCCTACCCAGAATCCAGCAACTCCTGCCCTGTCCAGCTCTTCCTGGAGCAACTGGCGAGAACAGTGGAAGAGGAACAGGGACCAGCCGCTCTGGACCCAGATGTACCATGGGAGCAGATCGAACCAACACTCGAGGCTCCTCTCACAGAAGAAGAATATCAGGCTCTGTTGGACGATATTTGACCACATTGAGAACGCCCAGAATTGGGACTGTAAAACCCGGTTGCCTGGACCCTAACCTGACCATTGTCTCAGAGACTCCAGCCAGAAATAAGCTTGGACAGATGCTCAGACTTGCACCTAAGAAAGGTGCAGAGCTCTAGCGATCCTGAGTAAGTGTTGGGGAAAAGATGGAAGGCCCTGGAGGTGCGAGGAACCTCACAAGAAGACCAACAGAAACAGCTGCTCCAGCCCCCAGGGGGCTTGCAGAGACTGAGCCATCAAATAAGGAGCATGCTTGGTCTGGACCTAGGGACCCTACATACACCTAGCAGGTGGGAGGTGAATCCTTGTGCTTAATGTGGGTTGCCCTATGAGGGAGGTGTTGTGGAGTGGCCCAGCGGCGGTGGAGAGTTGTTTCTAACCTGGACTTTGTTGTTTCTAACCTGGACGGTTTTGAAGGACAGTAATATGATGTTAGCTTCAGTTATTATCAAGATAAATATGTAATTTGTCTGCTGTTGTACTCTGCGTCATTAAATTATTTTTAGGCATTACTATGACCTGTTATTCTTTTCATTTGGAAGTTAATGTAAAGAGGAGATATGATTATCTTTCAAGATGAAAAGAGGTGTGATCATGACTCTTGGTTTTTAACTTGACTGCATATGGAATTAAGCACAACACCCAAATTAAGGACACAATTGTAAAGTACTCTTGCTTGTTTGAAATAGTCTTCTCTACTTCTCTTCTGGATCTATAAAGCTGAAAAATATAACTTTAATCCATATCTTCATACTGCAAAACCAACCACTCATCTTTGCCTCATCTTCTACTGGAAACCTATACAAGGACATGGAAGAAGGAATGTTTTACTCTTTGCCTGTTCTTTTTTGCTTTGGGAGCAAGTCTATTTCTTCATTGACTATAGAACCTTCTTCTTGAGGAGTTCTGTGTATATGAAGGTGAGTTGAGCCAACCAGCCTCATGGACTAAGCCACTGATAGATTCCTCGATTTTCCATTTTTAGGCATCCACTGTTGAATTAATTGACTCACAGATTGTAAATCATTTTCATAAATCCTTTCCTATAAAGAGAGAGTTAGAGGGAACATAAACTATGCATGTAATTATCTTTCACATAGAACTACCAAATTTTCTGCTTTTAATAATGTTATGTAATTCATTCAGAAATCACTTAAACAACAGTACTTTTCATATGAGGAGTTATAGAAAAATATTCATCATCATGCAAAGGCAAAATGCTACCTACATTTTTGGGTATATTGATGGCATAGGAATTAAATTTTTTGATGCAGTTATATTCTAAAATATCATAATTGAATTACAAGTATTTTAATTTTTTGCAGCATTTATATATAGTTTATTTTTACCTCAAATTAGTCCCTTCTTCGTCTTAATTCACTCAACACACATTATAGTGTGTTCATTTTTTATTTTCTCAGGTTACAGAGATTCTATTTTATATGGGGATGACACCATGAAAATTAACTGTTCTATGCATGACACTGCTAATACCAAAATAGCATTCAAATAATGAGTAGACCTATCCGAATCACACTAGAATTCTCAGCAGAGACTATGAAAGCCAGAAGGGCTTGGATGGATATCATGCAGACACGAAGAGACCACCGATGCCAACCCAGACTACTATACCCAGTATATATGCAGCCATCCAGCCCTACAGAAGATACTAGAAGGAAAACCCCAACCCAATAATGTGAAATACCCTCCAGAAAACACATTGAGGCCCACACCATGAGGGGAAGTCCATGCCTGACACTGCCTGGATGACCATGAACCAGAGTCAAGATAACCTAGAGAACACGATATCTGTAAACATGACAGACAAAAAGTGACAATGAAAGATACTATGCTATAATCATTGATGAGTGCCTAGCCCAGTTGTCATCAGAGAGACATCACGAGGCATCTCATGGGAACAGATGCAGAGACCCTTATCCAAACACAATGATGTATCCAGGGGAACCCCACAAATGAGGGAATATGTATTGTAGGAACCAGAGATATTAAGGACACAACAAGCACATGGCCCACTGAGTCAACTGAGTTCATAGGGGATCAGAGACTGAAGGACAAAAACATAAACATTCTATGAGTCTTGTGAGCTAGGTTGTTGGCATACACCTTATGATTATTATCCTGATTTCGCTGAGGGACTTCCAACAGTGAGAATGGGGGTGTCTCTGACTCTTTTTCCTGCTTTAGCTACACTTTCTCTCCTCATGTATTGCTTTGACCAACTCTGATGTGAGGGATTGTTCCTAGTTTTATTATAACTTGCTATGCCATCACATTTTTTTTTCATTGAAAATAAAATAAATGGAAAAAAAGCAGTGGATGAAGGAGAGGTGAGCTGGGCAGAGTTGGGCAGAGTAGTGGTGGATAGATTGTGTCTGGGAGGAGTGGAGGAAGAGGAAACTGCAGTTCAGATGTAGTGCATGAAACAACAACAAAAATAAAATGCTAAAACTAAATAAACTGTCAGCACCTAGGGCTGTTGGTGAGCGCCTGCATTCCTAGCACTCAGGAAGTTAAAGGTAGGTGGATCTCTGTGCGTTCAAGCACAGGTTGTTCTATAAAGAGAGCCTGGGACAGGAAAATTGTTCAGAAAAAAAATTCTGTTTTCAAAGAAACAAAAAACTGTCAGCATTTTGTGTTTCATCTTTAGGAACTTTGTTTTATGTTCCACTTTTTTACTTTTTATTTTTTTAATATTAGATACAGTTTATTAACTTTGTATCCAAGCTGTAGACCAGTCCCCTCATTCCCTCCCTTTCTTACCCTCCTTCCCTCATCTACTACCTACACCTTTCCAAGTCTACTGATAGGCGAGGGCTTCTGCCTGTTCCAACTGACCCTAGATTATCAGGCATCATCAGGTTTGCTGCAATGTCCTCCTCTGTGGCCTAGCAAATCTGATCCTGCCTTGTGAGGGGGGAAGTCAAAGAGCCAGCCATTGAGTTCATGTCTGTAATAGTCCCTGTTCCACTTAGTATGGTACCCACTTGGAGACAGAGCTAACATGGACTATATTTGAGCAGGGGTGCTAGGTTCTATGCGTACATTGTCCTTGGTTGGAGATACAGTCTCATAAAAGACCCCTGTGCCCTGATATATTTGGTCCTTGTGGAGTTCCTGCCCTCTCCAGGTCACACTAACTCCCCCTTTTTTTATATGATTCCCTGTGCTCTGCCCAAGGTTTGGTTATGAGTCTCAGCACCTGCTTTGATATACTACTAGGTAGAGTCTTTCCCAGGTCCTCTGTGGTAGGCTAGGGTCCTGTTTTTTGTTTTCTCCTATGTCCATCCCATTTGTCTTTCTACGTGAGGATTGATCATCTTATCCCAGGTCCTCTTTCTTGTTTATCTTTTTATAGATTTTAGTATGTTTATCCTATATTATAGGTCTAGCCTCCACTTAAAATCGAGTATATACCGTGTATGTCTTTCTGCTTCTGAGATACCTCACTCAGGATGATCTTTTCTAGATTGTTTGTTTGTTTGTTTCTTCATGTTTACATTTTATGACTTCTTTGAATGGTCTAGATATAAACCTGTCTGTTGCATAGCTGGAACAGTGGTTTCCCGTTTTATAAGCTGCTTCACCACCTAAAGAATGAATGGCAAAAGCATTTTAGTTTCATGTTGTTAGACCTGGAGTCTCACTGCTCAGGAGCTCAGGATTGTGCACTTCCCAGGAACACTCATAGACCACAACTTGAGGCAAAAGCAAGAGTTTTATTCCAATTTCTATAGGGTCCCCCTACAAAGACAGGAGACAGCCCTAAATATGCAAAGGACAGGGTTTTATACCTGAAATTGAAACCACTTTTGCTCTATACATTGATTGTTCAGCAAGAATAGCATGAAGATAGTTTACACCTGGTTTTAGGTAGTATACAGCTGGTTGTAGATAGTTTACAGGTGGTTGTAGATAGTTGTTCTCAGAACAGTTGACCCTTTCCTTCAAGAGTTATCTACACCTGACTTCAATTCAAATAATCACTGTTGTTTTTCTCATTCCCAGGTGGTCTCTCACCCCCCCCTTTTTTGCCTCAATTTTAACCCTAAAATTGTGGATCAACCTCATGGAGAGGTTGATACTCTTTCTGGAGCATCAGGACCTGAACTGCACTTATACTTTCCCAGAAAAAGGGGAGTTCTTGTCTGAGAGTTTATTGTCCCTGATGAGTTTCAGTTTCAGCCGGTAGCTGGAGGCTTGGAGTTTCCAGGTGTTGCAGGTTGATGAAAAGCCGGCTTAACATGTGACACGTGGATTCAAGCTATGATGCCCTCTATTTTGACGGCAGTTGGCGTGGTGAGGAAGATGTAATAAGGACCCTTCAACTGAGGTTCCAGATTCTGGCTGCCATGTCACTGCACATATACCAGATCTTCAACGTGGAACTGATGGGGCACCTAAAAGGACCCAGGCACATATGCACTGCCAACCTTGCTCCAAATTTCTTTCTGAATAAGCTGCAATTCTTTCAGCCTGTACAAGTCAGATTTACCACTAGTTTTATCAAGGGGGTACCCAAGAAGAGTCAGGGAACAGAAACCCATATAGTAGTTCGAAGGGTGTTAAACCTATATGGAGAGAGTATTTCTGACCCTAAAGAGGGCCAAGGGAAGGAGCACTGCCCTGTCACCGCCAGTCTCCATGTTCAACTTGGTGAGAATCTCTTTGAGAGTTCTATTCGTTCTCTCTAAATGTCCTGAACTTTGGGGTCTATAAGCACAATGTAACTTACAGTCAAGCCCCAGAAACCTGGCCACCTCCTGGCTTAACTGAGCAATGAAGGTTGACCCATTGTCTGACCCAATTACCTTTGGAATACCAAACCGAGGAAAAATGTCTTCCAGAATCTTTTTGGCCATGACCAGGGAGGTTTCTTTCTTTGTGGGAAAAGCTTCCACCCATCCTGAGAAAGTGTCTACAAAAACCAGGAGATATTTATTGCTGTACCTGGGTGGTTTACTTTCAGTGAAATCCACTTCCCAATGCATTCCAGGTCTAGTTCCTTGTCAC
The DNA here is from genome assembly GCF_030254825.1 of Meriones unguiculatus. NCBI lineage: Eukaryota > Metazoa > Chordata > Mammalia > Rodentia > Muridae > Meriones > Meriones unguiculatus. The sequence goes on from NW_026843679.1 coordinate 93,838, forward strand.
TGGCCAGCAGTGACAGCTGAATACCACCTGAGAGAGGGCTGGGAGAAAGAGTGAGACAGGGTGACACAGAGAAGGACACCAAGTCTACATGCTTATCCAGGTGTTGATTTAATGGACGTCAGGTTAACACTTAAGTAGGCAGAAAAGTACAAGCAGTTTCTCATGTAGGAGCTTTACTTGGTCAGAACATAGGAGAGCTCACTCAAGGTTACACAGAGCCTGCTGTCTGGTTACTATGGTTGCACACAGTTTCTCAGGGTCAGAGCAGTCTGCTGTAGGACCACCAAGGTCAGTTTATAAGAAACTGGACTTTGGAAAATAGCCAAAGCCAATAGGCAGCGTTCCACTGCTCAGAGGCCATTAACTCAAAATTTGCCATATACTCCAAAAAGGCTGCCACAGTTCCTCTCAGCCACTTCCCTGGGCTCTGGAAATTCTTACCTATGTTTACACTCTGGCAAGGTTCACACGCCCTAGTCACTCACTCACTCAAGGGGGTGAGGTTTAGTATTAGGGACTGGGATTGGCGGACAACTTCAGCCAATTTCTTTGCCTTCAAGTGAATCCATTTATACATCTGAGTTATTAATCTCTCAGCATCTTCCTGGGGTAGAATGATCTTACCTTTGGAGTTAATCCATGCCCCCACGTCGGTGTCAAATATCCCCTGTTTTTTTTTTGCCATATTAACTTTAAGTCACTTTCTGAGTAGTTTAGTCATTCTTCTCTGGGCAGTTCAGCAGTTAGTACCACCAGGACAGAGTTTCCTCTAGCAGCTGCTTTAGCCTCCCGATTGGCCATGTTATCCCCCTTTGCTGCCCTGGAAGTCCCCTTCTGCTGTCCCGGGAAATGAATAATGCTTACCTTGTCGGGCAGCAACAGGGCATTGACCAAAGCCAGAATCTCATTTTTTATTTTTTATCTCTTTACCGGCTGATGTTCGCAGGCCTCTCTGCTGATAGATGGCCCCATGTACATGGGCTGTTGGTAAGGTGAACCAACTATCAGTGTAGATGTTTGTCTTTTTACCCTTTTCCAGAGTTAATGCTTGGATTAAAACAATCAATTCAGCTCCCTGAACAGATGTGCCCTCCGGCAACGCCTGGGCCCAGAATACCTTATGTCCATTTACCACCACTGCCTCTGCCTTTCTCTTTCCGTTCTACAAAAAACTGCTCCCATCCATATAGTATGTCACCTCCGCATCAGGAATTGGTTGCTCTTTCAAGTCCTTTCGCCATCCCTGTTCCTTTGCTAGAACCTGCAAATCATGCTCCATGGTCTGGATTTCTGGATCCTACAATAAGGTGGCAGGGTTTAGCTCCATAGCCAGGGCAAGGGTGACTCTACCTTTATTCAATAGCAAAGCCTGGTATTATGTCATACAGGTGTTCTGAGCCAGCGATCAGTTGGCTGCCTTATGACACTCTCAGGGGCAAGACGAGCATAGATGGTGAGGTCCTGTCCCACAGTCAGTTTGTCTGCATCGTTTACTAGTGCCGCCACTGCTGCTATTATTCACAGGCAGGTTGGCCATCCTGCCACTGCTGAATCAAGGTTTTTGGATAGATAGGCTACTAGTCTCTTCCAGGGTCCAATTTACTGTGTTAGCATCTGTTGGCCATTCCCTGATTCTCGGCCACATAGAGATGGAAGGTTTTGGTCACAATCTGAGTACCAAAGCTGGGGCAGACATTAAGGCTTGTTTGATATTATCAAATGCAGCTTGTTCATCCTTTCCCCAGATGCAAGAATCAATGCCCTTTGTAAGGGGATACAGAGGGGCTGCCATCTTGGCAAATACTTCTTTACTTAAAATTTCCCTCAGTTGTTCAGTAGTCCATGAAGGGGGAATATAAAATACAGTCTCTTTTCTAGCCTCCGATAGCCACCTCTTAACTGACCTGTTTCCTGCAGAGATGAGCATTTTTCGCCGACAGTCTATAGCCAAGGTCACCCAGCTCTTGCAACAGCTGATCTGTGGATTCAAGTAAGGTTTCTTTATAATCTGCAGCTAATAGTATATGATCCACATATCAGAAAAGAGTTACCTGGGGATTGGTGGCCCAGAAGTGTGCCAGGTCCCGGTGTAGGGCTTCAATTTTCTTTTGGGACAATTCTTGATCCAGTGTCCTTTCTCCTTGCAATAGGCATACTATTCCTTAGACAGAGGGCCCCTCTGATTTCCAGGAACTCTCTCCCTATCATTATGACTGCACTACAGTGGCCAGGATCTTAGTCAACTTTCTGTCTTGCCTCTTTTCCTTTCTCTTTCTCTCACTTCCTGCTCTTTCTGCTTTCTTTCCTCTTTCTCTTCTTCCATCTCCCAGCTGTCTAAAACCTTTTCTGCCACCTGCACTACATCCTTCAACGACTTGTCCTGTAAACCCTTTATTTTCTGGAGCTTTCTACAAATATCTCTGGCTGACTGGTCTATAAAGATTATAGTCACCATTGGCTTACACTCATCTGAGGTAGGGTCATAGGTTGTAAACCAGCTGTATGCCTCCATCAGACATTCAAGAAAGGCTGTGGGAGATTGCCTTCTACACGCACAAAGTGTATGGTGGACTAAATAGGTGGAACCAGAGGGTCCAAGAGTGAAGTTGACACCTTCTGTAGTCTGCCACTGAAGGAGAAATTCAGAAATAATTCCAGGAGTCTTTCTGCAGGATAAGTCTACTCTTTGCCCAAATGCTTAGACTTGCAGGGTCCTAACCATATTTAGATTGTTGAAATCATACACCGGGTGACTGGAAAAAAATACAACCGGATGAAGGAGAGGTGAGCTGGGCAGAGTAGAGGTGGATAGATTGTGGCTGCGAGGAGTGGAGGAAGAGGAAACTGCAGTTCAGATGTAGTGCATGAAACAACAACAAAAATAAAATGCTAAAACTAAATAAACTGTCAGCACCTAGGGCTGTTGGTGAGCGCCTGCATTCCTAGCACTCAAGAAGTTAAAGGTAGGTGGATCTCTGTGCGTTCAAGCACAGGTTGTTCTATAAAGAGAGCCTGGGACAGGAAAATTGTTCAGAAAAAAAATCCTGTTTTCAAAGAAACAAAAAAACTGTCAGCATTTTGTGTTTCATCTTTAGGAAATTTGTTATATGTCCCACTTTTATATTTTTATTTTTTAATATTAGATACAGTTTATTAACTTTGTATCCCAGCTGTATCCCAGTCCCTCATTTTCTCCCTATCCTACCCTCCTTCCCTCATCTCTTCCCTACCCCTTTCTAAGTCCACTGATAGGGGAGGGCCTCCTCCTATTCCAACTGACCCTAGCTTATCAGGTATCATCAGGACTAGCTGAAATATCCTCCTCTGTGGCCTAGCAGTCTGATTCTCTCTTGGGAGGGGGGAGGTCAAAGAGTGAGCCACTGAATTCATGTCTAAAATAGTCCCTGTTCCACTTAGTATGGTACCCACTTGGATACAGAGCTCACATGGACTACATTTGAGCAGGGGTGGTAGGTTATATGCATACAAGGTCCTTGGTTGGAGAAACAGTCTCATAAAAGACCCCTGTGCTGATATATTTGGTCCTTGTATAGTTCCTGTCCTCTCCAGGTCACACTAACTCTCCCTTCTTTCATATGATTCCCTGTGCTCTGCCCAAGGTTTGGATATGAGTCTCAGCATCTGCTTTGATACACTGCTAGGTAGAGTCTTTCATTGGTCCTCTGGAGCAGGCTTCTGTCCTGTTTCTTGTTTTTGCCTATATCCATCCCATTGGTCTTTCTAAGTGAGGATTGATCATCTTAACCTAGGTCCTCTTTCTCAATTATCTTCTTTAGGTGTACAGATTTTAGTTTGTTTATCCTATCTTATAGGTCTAGCATCCACTTGAAAGTGAGTGTATACCGTGTATGTCTTTCTGCTTCTGGGACACCTCACTGAGGATTATCTTTCTGGATTGTGTTTTTTTTTTTTTTTTTTTTGTTCATGTTTACATTTTATGACTTCTTTGAATGGTCTAGAATTGAACCTGTCTGTTGTATAGCTTGTAAAGAGGCTTCCCATTTTATAAGCTGCTCCACCACCTAAAGAATGGATTGCAAAAGCATTTTAGTTTCATGTTGTAAGACCTGGAGTCTCACTGCTCAAGAGCTCAGGATTGTGCCCTTCCCAGGAACACTCATAGACCACAACTTGAGGCAAAAGCAAGAGTTTTATTTCAATTTCTATAGGGTCCCCCCTCCAAAGACAGGAGACAGCCCTAAATATGCAAAGGACAGGGTTTTATACCTGAAGTTGAAACCACTTTTGCTCTATACATTGATTGTTCAGCAAGAATAGCATGAAGATAGTTTACACCTGGTTTTAGGTAGTATACAGCTGGTTGTAGATAGTTTACAGGTGGTTGTAGATAGTTTACAGGTGGTTGTAGATAGTTGTTCTCAGAACAGTTGACCCTTTCCTTCAAGAGTTATCTACACCTGACTTCAATTCAAATAATCACTGTTGTTTTTCTCATTCCCAGGTGGTCTCTCACACCCCTCCTTTTTGCCTCAATTTTAACCCTAAAACTGTAGATCAACCTCATGGAGAGGTTGATACTCTTTCTGGAGCATCAGGACCTGAACTTCACTTATACTTTCCCTGACAAAGGGGAGTTCTGGTCTGAGAGTTTATTGTCCCTGATGAGTTTCAGTTTTAGTGGGTTGCTGTAGGCTTGGACTTTCCAGGTGTTGCAGGTTGATGAAGAGCAGGCTTAACGTGTGACACATGGACCCAAGCTGTGATGCTCTCTACTTTGGCAGTTGGGGTGGTGAGCAGGATGTAATAAGGACCCTTCAACTGAGGTTCCAGATTCTGGCTGCCATGTCACTGCACATATACCAAATCTCCCACCTGGAACTGATGGGGCACCTCCAAGGACCTGGGCGCATAAGCACTGTCAACCTTGCTCCATATTTCTTTCTGCATAAGCTGCAGTCCCTTTAGCCTGGACAAGTCAGAGTTATCACTAGTTATGTCAAGAGGGTCCCCAAGAAGAGTGAAGGTAGGAGAGCAGGAACCCCATATAGTAATTCAAAGGGAGTTAAGCCTAGTAGGGAGTGAGTATTTCTGACTCTAAAGAGGGCCAAGGGAAGAAGCACCACCCAGTCACCCCCAGTCTCCATTGTCAATTTTGTGAGAGTCTCTTTTAGAGTTCTATTTATTCTCTCTACTTGTCCTGAGATTTGGGGTCTATAAGCATGATGTAACTTCCAATCAAGTCCCAGAAATCTGGCCACCTCCTGGTTTACCTGAGCAAGGAAGGCTGGCCCATTGTCTGACCCATTTAGCTTTGGAATACCTTACTGAGGGAAAATGTCTTCCAGAATCTTTTGGTCATGACCATTGTGGTTTCTTTCTTTGTGGGAAAATCTTCCACCCATCCTGAAAAAGTGTCCACAAAAACCAGGAGATATTTATTGTCATACCTGTCTGGTTTAATTTCTGTGAAATCCACCTCCCAATGCATTCTGGGTCTACTTCCTCTTAGCCGCTTTCCTGGGCTCTGGAAATTCTTACCTATGTTTACTCTCTGGCAAGGTTCACATGTCCTAGTCACTCTCTCAGTTAGGATGGTGAGGTTTAGTATTCGGTACGGGTATTGGAGGGCAACTTCAGCCAATTTCTTTGCCCCCAAGTAAGTCCACTTATGCATCTGAGTTATCAATCTCTCAGCATCTTCCTGGGGTAGAATTATCTTACCTTTAGAGTCAATCTATGCCCCCACATTGGTGTTAAATATCCCATTTTTGCCATATTAACTTTAAGTCAGTTTCTGAGCAGTTTAGTCATTCTTCTCTGGGCAGTTCAGCTGTTAATACCACTGGGGCAGAGTTTCCTCTAGCAGCTACTTTAGCCTCCTGATCGGCCATGTTATTCCCCTTTGCTGCCCTGGAAGTCTCAACCTTCTGCTGTCCTAGGAATTGAATAATGCTTACCTTGTTGGGCAGCAACAGTGCATTGAGCAAAGTCAGAATCTTGTTTTTATTTTTTATCTCTTTTTATTTTTTATCTCTTTACCAGCTGATGTTAGCAGGCCTCTCTGATGATAGATGGCCCCATGCACATGGGCTTTTTATGAGGCGTACTGACTATCAGTGTAGATGTTTATCTTTTTACCCTTTTCCAGAGTTAAATCCTGGGTTAAAGCAATCAATTCAGCCTGCTGAACAGAAGTGCCCTCTGGCAATGCCTGGGCCCATATTACCTTATGTCCATCTACCACCACTGCCTCTGCCTTTCTCTTCCATTCTCAAAAAAACTGCTCCTATCCATATAGTATGTCACATCAGCTTTATGAAGAGGGTGATCTCTCAAGTCCTTGCACCATCCCTGTTCCTTTGCTAGAACGTGCAAACAATCATGCTCCAGGGGCTGGATTTCTAGATCCGTAAATAAGGTGGCAGGGTTTAGCTCCATAGCCAGTTCAAAGGTGACTCTATCATTATTCAAGTGCAAAGCCTGGTAAGGTGTCATGCAAGTGTTCGTGAGCCAGCAATCAGGTGGCTGCCTTATGACACTCTCAGGGGCATGAGGAGCATAGATGGTGAGGTCCTGTCATAGAGTCAGTTTGTCTGCATCTTTTACTAGTGCCACTACTACTGCTATTATTCGAAGGCAGGTTGGCCATCTTGCCACTACTGAATCAAGCGTTTTGGATAGATAGGCTACTGGTCTCTTCCAGGGTCCAATTTTCTGTGTTAGCAACTCCTTGGCCATTCCCTGTTTCTCAGCCAAATAAAGATGGAAGGGTTTGGTTACATCAGGGAGTCCCAATGCTAGGGCCGACATTAAGGCTTGTTTGATATTATCGAATGTGGCTTGTTCATCCTTTCCCCAGATGAAAGTCTTTGCCCTTTGTAAGGGCATACAGATGGGCTGCCATCTTGGCAAATCCTGCAATCCACAGCTGGCAAAACCCTGCTGTACCTAAAATTTCCCTCAGTTGTTTAGTAGTCCATGGAGGGGGAATATGAAATACAGTCTCTTTTCTAGCCTCTGATAGCCATTTCTTTTCCTCTCTTAATATATATCCCTGATAACTGACCTGTTTCCTGCAGAGCTGGGCCTTTATTGCTGATGCTCTATATCCAAGGTCACCCAGCTCTTGTAACAGCTAGTTGGTGGCTTTAAGGCAGGTTTCTTTACAATTTGCAGCTAATAGAATGTCATCCACATATTGGGGAAAAGTTACCTGGGGATTGGTGGCCCGGAAGTGTGCCAGGTCCCAGTGTAGGGCTTCATCAAATATAGTAGAAGAATTTTTAAACCTTGAGGAAGTTGAGTCCATGTAAGCTCACCTGAGTCCCCTGAGTCTGGGTCTTTCCATTCAAAAGCAAAAATGTCTTGCCTGGTAGGGCTGAGTTGGAGACAAAAAAATAAAATGTGTCCTTAAGGTCCAGGACCATATACCAAACCCTGTCAGGGGGAGGGGAACTCAACAGGTTATATGTGTTGGGTGCGGTAGGGTGTAAGTCCATGACCTGTTTGTTAACTTCCCTCAAGTCCTGTAGGGGTCAATAGTCATTGCATCCAGGCTTCTGAATTGGCAGCAATAGAGTATTCCAGGCAGAATAGCCCCTTCTGAGAACCCCTAGATCAAGGAACCTCTGTTTGTGAGGGTGGATCCTCACGGGTTATCTTAGACATTGGATATTGTTACACCGTAATTGGGGTAGCCTGAGGCTTCAGCTCTATCAGAACTGGAGCTGTTTCTCTGCTTTTCCTAGGCCATCTGTTTCAGCCCATGCCCGGGGAATCTCTGTAGCCACCAGTCAATGTCTTTTTCTGGACTTACCACCTTTTCAGAAAGGCGGCATTCATCTTCCAGTTGAATTTTCAGTACATGAATGGGATCTCCTTTATTGTCTGTCAAATGTGGGCCATCTGGTCTAAAATGGATATGGGCTCCTATCTTAGTTAGAATATCTCACCCTAACAGCGGGTATGGGCATTCAGGGAGAACTAAGAATGAGTGGTATACCCGGTCCACTCCAAGGTCCACCATTCTTCGGGTAGTCCATGAGTATTGTTTACATCCAGTGGCTCCTTGGACCGATGATTTCTTCTTTTTTAGCTTCAAAATCTTGTAACAGAACAGAATGCTGGAAGCCAGTGTCCACCAAGAAGTCGACTGGCTTCCCGTCCATCTTAAGGGTTACCCTGGGCTCTGGGTGAGGGCTCAAACTCTGTCCCCCCCTAATCATTGTCATCATCCAGGGTTAGGACCTGGGTCTCCAGGGCTTGGGCATTCGGTTTTTCTGGCTTTTTCGTCCTTTTAGGACAATCCTTGATCCAATGTCCTTTCTCCTTGCAATATGCACACTGATCCTTAGACAGAGGGCCTCCTGGAGTCTGGAGGGTCTTAATCTTGACAGCAAGGATCTTGTCAAGGTGAAGGGTGCCCTCGTGTGGCCATTCAACCTGAAAAGTAGGCCACTCTGAGGAACAGAAAGTTTGCCATTTTCCCTTTTTAACTTCAACTGAAATGTTATGTGCCCTATATCTCACCTCTGAGAAATGATCAAGGGTGAGGGATAAGGGTGTAGTCACAGTTTGTCCCATAATAAAGTCATCTGTCAAGAAAGTCAAAGAGGAAACACAGATAGAGACAAAGAGAACAAGACAGACAATTAGACAAGGACGCCCTTGCGGGTGGTACCACAGAACTCTGATTGAAAGGCTGCCTGGCGGCAGCCATCTCTAACAGGAAATAGATGGGAGGAGGAGCGTCCCAATCCTAGCCTCCCAAACCGGAGCGTCCTCCAGTTCCCAGTCAAGTGATAGTCTGATACGTCTGTCTATCACAATGAATGATCAGATGACTAAAAAAAGGTCTAGATAGGCGCCTAAACAGAAACAGATTGGTAAGACAGAAACAAGCAAAGCAAAACAGAAATTAGACTAACCTGTTTTGAGCTCAACCTCCGAACTCAGTCTGATGAGGGTTGGGGAAGGGGCACGCCCTTTCCCGGTCAAACGCACCAAAAATGTAAGGCCTGGGGTCTCACAGCTCAGGAGTTCAAGATTGCGCCCTTCCCAGAAATCCCCACAGACCACGACTCCATGCAAAAGCAAGAGTTTTTTGTTTGTTTGTTTGTTTGTTTGTTTTTTGTTTTTCCAATCGTGATACGGTCACCCCTCCAAAGACAGGAGACGACCCCAAGCATGCAAAGCACAGGATTTTTATACTTAAAAATCTGGCCACTTTTGCTCTATACATTGATTGGTCAGCAAGAATAGCATGAAGATAGTTTACAGCTAGTTGTTTGCAGTTTTTGGCCATTTGTGAGTTTTCTCAAAACAATTCACCCTGCCGTTATTTTTTAAAACCTATCTCAGAGCAGTTTATCCTGCCTTTTGAGAGCTACGTGGCTCTGGCTTTAATTCAAAGATGGGAATAGTCACAGCTGTTTTTTATTTTACAGTTGTTTGCATACTCAGGTGGTCTCTCGGATGGAGATGAAGAGAGAGAGAGAAGGAGACAGCAGGACATGATAGCAGAAGAGAGAGAAGGGGGCACCCCAACAGAGAAGGGGGAGAGCGCAAGAAGGCAATAGCAAGAGGGCGAGAGGCCAAGAGAGAGACAAAGTGGGCAGGCAGATCCTTTTAAGGAGCAAAGTAACCACACCTGCCCTCCCTGGCAGTCAACACGTAATGTCATCACAGGTTGCTAGGAAAGCCAGAAACAGGTGCCTAAATACTAAGAGTTGGCATAGGCCTTTAATCCCAGTACTCTGCCAGGCAGAAGCAGGCCAGTCTCTGTGAGTTCAAGGTCAGGCTGGTCTACAGATCTAGTCCAAGATAGCCAAGGCTAAAAGGAGAAACCCTCTCTCAAAATACCAAAATATTCATATGTATAATTAATATATTCTCACTAAATATAGTAATATAAACCAATATATTTAATAAATATGTTATATATTAATATATACATTTTGTTTTAATCATATGTATATGTTTCAATTTATGTTTTAATCATATAGATATATTATTGAAATAAAAAATCTGAGCCAGGCTTTGTGGCACATATCTCTAATCCTGTCTCTCTAGGAGACACAAGCATGCTGCTGTGTAAGTTCAGTGTCACCCTGGTCTACAAAGCAAGTCCAGGACATGCACGGCTAGAGAGAAACATTGTCTAAAAAAACAGGCTAGATGTGTGGCTAGATATATCTGAAATCACATAGTGTGACAAGGCTATAAGAAAGTCTTACAAGGCATGGTGACACACATCCATAGTCCCAGCACTTGAGAGGCAGATGAAGGTAGGTCTCTGTGAGTTCAAGGTCAGCCTGGTTTACAAAGAGAATCCTGGATTGGCAATGATGCACTGAGATACCATGTCGCAAAAATAAAACATTAAATTAAATTTAAAAAATCAAAGCCTGGCTTGTTGGCAAATGCCTCTAATACTAGCACTATGACTGGCAGAAGGAAATGGATCTGTGTTAGTTTAAGGCCTGCCTGGTCTAGAAAGTATGACAGGTCAGTCAAGGCTATACAGAAAATCTCTTTCTTAAAAAACAATATCCTGGGATGTAAACAAAAAAACCTTCTAGTATCTGAAGGTTGTTTCTTTTTTTTAACTTTTAAAAAATTTATGTTTTTGTAAATTACAGTTTATTCACATTGTATCCATGCTGTGGCTCCATCCTTCATCCCCTCCTTTATTCAACCTCCTAACTTCCTCCTATTTCTGTCCTAAAGTCCACTGATATGGGAGGTCCTCCTCCAATTTCCTCTGACCCTAGCCTATGAGATCTCATCAGAACTGGCTGCATTGTCCTCTACTGTGGCCTGCTACCCCATCAAGGAGAGGTGACCAAAGAGCCAGACACTGAGTTCATATCAAAGACAGTTCCTGTTCCCATTACTAGGAAACTCACTTGGAGACTGAGCTGCCATGGAATATATCTGGGCAGGAGTTGAAGAGGTTCAAGGTTATCTCCATGCATGGTCTTTGGTTGGAGTATCAGTCCCAATGCCCTCCTTGTGGAACTCCTGCCCCCTCAAAAGTCTTCCTTAGTCATCAGGGAAATACAAATCAAAATGAACCCAGGATATCACATTACACCTATCAGAACAGAAAAGATCGAAAACTCAAGTGACAACACATTCTGGAGAGGATGTGTGAAAAGGGGAACACTCCTCCATGTCTGGTCGTGATGTAAACTTGTACAACCACTTTGGAAATCAATGTGGTAATTTCTCAGAAAATTAGGAATAGTGCTACCTCCAGATCCAGCTATACCACTCCTAGGTATATATCCAAAATTTGATCAAGTGTACAACAAGGACATTTGCTGGACCATGTTTGTAGCTGCTTTATTTGTAATAGCCAGAAGCTGGAAACAACCCAGGTCCCACTCCATTGAGGAATGGATATAGGAATTGTGGTACTTTTACACATGGGAATACTACTAAGCATTTAAAAATAAGGAAATCATGAAACTGGCAGGCAAATGGTGGGATCTAGAAAAGATCATCCTGAGTGAGGTATCCCAAAAGCAGAAAGACACACAGGGTATATACTCACTCATAAGTGGGTATTAGACATATAATACAGGATAAACATACTAAAATCTGTACTCCCTAAGAATCTACTAAAAAAATTTTTTTTAATCTGTTTTTCATCATAGCCTTGGAGGAAGTAAATTATTTACCATGTTCACTTATAACGTAATGGAGGAAGTCACCAATTGTGGTTGTGTTCTATATTTTGAAACATTGGAGTAGGTATTGAAGTTTGATGTATGTGTATCAAATCCAATCACAGAAGTTTATTAGGTAAATCTGTTATTCTTTCTGTGGCTGCTGTTGATCTAATGCATTTCCACTTGCTGATAGGTATTTTTCTGCTGAAAAGTATAGAATGGGATTCCCATCATCTATGTGATCCATTGCTTATTTATACCATGTGGTATGTGATCATGCTTTTCAATGAAGGGCCTCTGAGAAAGCATGGTGCTTTTGTTTTTCATTTTCACAAATTCCTTTAAGATGTTTGTTTTCAAACCTGATTTGGATGTCAGTAATTAGGCAAAGCTGCATTTGAAGTCTTGATTCTCATGTCAGCTTTCTGAGTACACGTCCAAGGGTGGAAGATGTTCCCCCAATGTGTTCTATTTTTACCAACATTAATGTTAAAATGCTTAATAGTGTATATGTATGTATGTATATATGCATAAATATATATGAATATATATATACACACATATATATGTTATTTGAAGTTCCATTCTTCTTATGTTCCCATTAGTTACTACATGACACATAATGTTGAAGTACTGCCTTCTGAAAGAATTATCTAGAGGTGCTGAATAATGTAACAGCAATGATATTTATTTCAAAACAGCATGTTGTGTGTGTATGTGTAATCTGACTATGGGTTCTTAGGCCATGACAAATGTATGAAGACTTGGTGACAGCTTTGTGGGGTTTATTTTAGTCATTGTTATATGTTCAAAGTCATGTTGCCAGTTTTGCTTACCACAGACATTCCCCACTGAGTTCATTGATACTCAAATAAACTTAATTGAAATATTACATCAGTAAAACATTGTCTTCTATCCAGATTATAAACCTATTGTCCTATAAGGATGGAAGAACATGAAATAATAATAATAATAATAATAATAATAATAATAATAATAATAATAAAAATAAATGCTATGTACAAATTAAAATGATATAATGCTGTCATTTTTTTTTTGGAATGTGTTAGTTCATTCTTAGGAGTAAAGACTTATTCATAAAACTGTCTCAGATCTACAAGTGAATGTCAGAGAGTTGTCTCAGTGGGAATACTTGGTTGTTTCTAAGCCTGATGATTTGAGCTCAATTTCTGGGTAGCCAATATTACTCCTATAGAATTTTTCTAATATTTCTATACTTGGGCCTTTGTATGTACAAATTCACACACCAGCACATACATAAATCATTTTTAAACCTAAATAAGGGCCAGTTCTTTCACTGGTCAAAAGACTCTTTGGGTTTCATGTTGAAAACTCATATATGGGATGTAAACAGATAGTAAACAGCAATAAGTTGTCCTCTCATGGCACATACATACTCAAACATTTTTCAATGGATGAAATTAAAGCAAAGGAGAAAACCCACTTACTGACAACATCAGAAATGATTTTGCAATTGTAAATAAATGTAGAATTTGAAGACTTATTACTGTTCATTAAAAGAAAAAAAATGTTACCTGTGTACATCTTATTTTATCCATTCATTCCTTGATTCAAGAATAAGTCATTAAAAATATCTTAGCTTTGCTCAGAGATGCATCCCTGTCATCGTAGACCTGGGAGTCCATGGAAACCTAATCTTTCTGAGATTATGGTCAGCTTGGTCCACACAATTAGCTCTCTTTTGTGTTTGTTCGTTCATTTATTTGTTTGTTTTTTAGACAAAATTTCCTTGTGTAGTCTTGGCTGTCCTAGATCTACTTTGTAGACCTGGCTGGCCTCAAATTCAAGTCTCTTCTTCCCTGAGTGCTGGGATTACAGGTGTGTGCCACCATGCCCAGCTCCAAAACTGAGTTCTAAAACAGGCATGGCTATGTAGAAATATCATGTATTTAAATGATCCCCCAAAATGTACTCTGTATCTCAAATTATAGGGTTTTTTTCCCCTCAGGGATAGTGTCCACAGAGCTGGGTCCTGGTACTGTTCCTGGTCCTGGTCCTGGTCCTGGTCCTCAGAGCCTAGCTCTTGGCCCAGCTGTGGCCCCAAAATTCTGCTGTCAAGCACTGGCCCTGTTGGGCTTTTTTTTCTGGGGCTCAATCTATCCCAGTAGACCCCCTGCGCACCAACTACACACCTGGCAGCATCTTCTATAGATGGATGCACATGCCCAACTCGCAGGAAACTCTCAACAAAAACAGGCTCCATACCCCTTGGCTAAGCCACCCACTGTGGGCCGATGGGGAGGCCCCATCTCTGAATACATCACTTAAGTTGAGTAAGCAACACGTTTTAAATAATAATAATATGAAACCAACAACAATAACACAAGAGTGAAAAACAGCAATTTAAAAATATACAAAATTAAGGGAATCTTTTCTCTAAGGGGAGAAGGCGCTGGATGCAGCTCAGCCGGCAATTGTACGAACTATATGTCTACCTCGGGCAGCGGGGACAGGGGAATGGGTGCCCCCAAGTGCACTACAGTGGAGAGAAACAGTAGCTCATCCGCCAAGTCCACAAGGGCCTGTGTGTCCTCTGATGCTAAAGCCAGAGGTTGCACTGGTCCAGCTTCTGGCAAGACTGGGGATCCTGCAGCCATGGGATCCAGGATCTCAGCATCCTCTTTGGGCTTAGCATCTGCCTCCAAAACCAGGCTCCGTTTCTCCTGTACCACCAAGGTGTCTTGCATGGACAGCTCTGCAGTTGAGGCCCCAAGTAGCCCCGGATCTGGGCAAAGAAAGGGGTGAGCCGTCATCTGGGATAAGGGAGCAGCCTGAAGGCACGCAGAATGGGGTGAGCTAACCCAAGATGGCCTCTCCATGCCAGGGAAGGCACAGTCCCCTCTCCTACCCGCAGGACAGTCGATTTGACAGTCTTCCTCCTCTGCTTCCTTGGCCAGAGCTTCAGGACACTTCCCCTGTGGGACACGGGGTTGGAATCAGCTGCTACCTCACTAGGCGCCTCCCTCGGGTCCTCATCCTCCTCCTAATTCTCCTCCTCCTTCTCAGGCTTAAGCTTATCTAGGGCTTATCCATTGCCCGGAGGATCTCCCCAGATTGGCAGTCCGACTCTGCAGTGGGCACATGGATCCTTGCATAGTCCAGCAGCCGTCTCACGATGGCCAGGTCCGGGGGCCCAGAGAAATCCTGGGGGAATTTCTGCAGCCACTGGGACAAGAACGAGAAGATGGCACTGTGGGTGAGAGCAGGGCAAAGGGACACTGTGTCGGGAGTCTGGCCTCTCTTTGGAACTGCGGGGGGGCATTGGTATCCCCCAGGGCCTTTCCTTTTTTGTCTCTCCCTCTGCTGCTCAAAACCTAGGAGCCCAGTGGGAAACCTCTATCCTCTACCAGCAGGTTAGGTCGTGAGGACAGTCCCTAGGTAGAGAACCCCAAAGGTGAGGCTCTTGGCCAAAATTGGCCCTCCACCCTGGCCTTAAACGCCCCTTCCTGCTCACCTCCCCCTCCACCCCAAGCCTACTCATGTCTTTGTCTGCTTTTCCGCCTGAAGGATCTATACCTGTGACAGTTCATGGGGGTGATACCCCTACTGCCCCATGTCCCCAAGCCACCCAGACATCTAGAAGGAACTATTAGAATCTTCCCAGGGATGGGTGTGGGGGTGCTAGGGGCTCCATCCATAACAAACAGTGCAAATGGGGTCCAGAATCCTTTACACAAACGGGGAAAGGTCGCTCAGGGCATGAGAAATGGTGGTGTGTGAGATTCCCTGGGGAAGGTGAATGGCACCTGTGAGAGCCCCACCCTGCCACAATCACCCATGTTTGGCCATGTCACTTTAAGGGGTCTGGCCTGGGACTCAGGCTGCTGGGACTCACATGTCCGGTTCTGTGAGGGCACAGGGCACTGGCCCTGGGAAACAGCAGGAGAAGATCTGAGAGCTGGCTAGATCCCTGGTGGAACCACTCTCCTGCCTTTTCAGCATCAGGTCCAGAACCAACCAGATGGTGGCAATCTTTGGATAAAGGGCCAGAAGGTGGGCAAATAGGGAATCATCTGCTTCACATAGTCCATGTGATCATTGCTGAGCATAAGGATGCCATGAAGGAAGGCTCACTACCTTTCGCTATGAGGAAGGACCAGGGCAGGAGGGAGGCTTTAAGTGTGCAAACCCCGAGGGGCACCAATGACCAATTTCCCTACACCTAAGCGGGAAGCAGGCATGAAAGGCGTTCCTCAGTGTCCCAACAGGAACACTCTTCCAGGCTGCGATCGCGGTGGATGGGGGGTGGGGTGGACCAGAAAGCTTCCCTGCTGCAGGACGGCCCTGGTTACCTTGGTCTCCCAGTGGGGAACAGGCCAGAAATGTGTCAGGGAGCGCACCACATGTCTCCAGCAGCGGCACAGGCGACCACCGCTGTCTTCTCTGAGACCAGAGCCCGTGGAGGTCTGGAAGCAGAAGAGACTCATCTCTCCAGCTCCTCTGGACCGGCTGGTCTGTCCAGGCTGCTGTTGCTGCTGCTGGCCTCCCGTTACCTGGCAACCAGGGTTCCGAGTTCCATCCAGAACCGGGCTGAGGAAGCATGGTCACTTCCTGGAGTCACCCTGCCAGAGCCTCCAGTTCATGGGTTCTCCCTGGAGGCCACCAGCCCTGCAGGCTCTGCTGATTAAACAAACCATCAACAGTTCCAGAGAGAAATGATGGAGAAGTTGCCTCCCGTCACCACTAGAGGGCATAGAGTCACATGAGAGGGTTGCAAGGATGAAAAAAAACAGCAGCAGCAGAGAGGGATGGCTACCATCCTTCTTTAATCTTTTTATTATTATTATCATCATCATCATCATCATCATCATCATCATCATCATCATCATCATCATCATTCCATTCTTCTTCCCTAGTATACTGAAAACAAATTCACCTTCTTTCATTTCACCTACTGAACTAAAATGTTCTCATCTCTCAGCCTTTGAATATGTATGTTCTTTATCTTTTCTGGGGTGTTAGGTACCTCTTGCTTTCCTTTAGGTTTCATAGTGGAATTTATAGTGATGTATACATTTCTATGCATGGTCTATGGGTTTGTTTATGGTGGATTACCCCACAAGACTGTAAGCTTATAGAGAAAGTGGTGTTTACATCAATCATTTTTGTGTGTTCAGGACTTAGCAGAGTATTGGGTACCTAATTCACAATAACTCTCTGTGAAAGGACAAATAACCTTTTAAAAAGTAAATTCCTTTAACAAAGTCTTCATAATCTGATAGTAAAACAGAATTCTCACCTAAAGGATGGGAGCATGTAGCATTTTATTTGTTAATGCCAGCCATTGTGCCATCTGTAAAAAATTTTTCCTGGAGTCTTTTTATCTTGTTCTGTTACTGCTGTTACTAGGACACCCTACTCTATGCCTGTTGCCTTCTCTGTGTTCTCTTTAATTTATCCCATAACAAGTTACTTCCTTTAAGCTTTAGTGAGATTTAGCATCTGGCTTCATTATATCCAAAGATTATCTGTTTCTGCCTGTTTTGTACAGAAGGCAGGAATACAACTCAGAGGTAGAACATTTGCTTCATATATAGGAGGTAAGGAAGGAGGAGGAAGGGGAGAAGAAAAAAAGAACAGGAGAATTGAAACATTGCTTTTCTTTATGCAGATGCACTTCCTTCAATACAGGAGTTAACAGTCTTCTTGTCTCTGCATTCCAAATAAGGTAGAAATTCCAGATACAGCAACAGTGATACTTATTTGGTGTTAGTTTTTAACCTGGTCCTTCTCCTGACATTTACCTGCTTTATATGTATTTGGTTTTATGTATATGTTCATTTTCTGGGATGAATCAATTTTTTCATTAGGTTTTATGAGAAGTCATATTCTCAGAAAGTGTCCTGAGCTTTGAATCCTACCATACTTATCCCTAGGAGCCCATATCTGCAAAGGTGATTATGTCCTCTCTGTACATCATTTGATGTTATGACTTCAGGATTCATCTTGAACCTTGTTTTCAAGAGAATGTTGTAAACAAGCCTTAAGCTTAGCAGGCATTTTGTGCCTCATGAAAAAAATTTCATCATAAAATGTCCTGTCTGAAAAGAGCATCTGAGATCATTGTACAATGCACTCAGTTATTTTCATTTTAGTCATTAACATTATTAGTACTATTTAATGTTTTTCATTACTTTGTTAGAGACACAAATATGATGACCCTGGTGTAAGGGACTGTGTACACACTGTTAACTAAGAAAATAAAACCACACATTCAAAACAAGTAAAACCTCCAAATATTGATAAGAATTAGGTTTAGATTTAGTGCCCAAAAATAATTCAGTTGAAATGTGGGAACGACATTGAAACACCATTATTCAGCAAACGTTTAGAGTATATATGTAAATATGATGAAAGGAATGTACACATAAACACAACTTAAAAATTCTTGGCACACGGTATATACTCACTCATATAGACATATAATATAGGATAAACCTACTAAAATCTGTACATCCAAAGAAACTAATCAAGAGGGAGGATCCTGACTAAAACGCTCAATCCCTGTCCTGTAAGGCAAAGAGGATGGACATCAGAAGAAGAAGAAAACAGGAAACAAGTTCGGAACCTGCCACAGAGGCCCTCTAAAAGGCTCTGCCCTGCAGACTATCAAAGCAGATGCTGAGACTTATGGCCAAGTGTTGGGCAGAGTACATGGAATCTTATGAAAGAAGTGGGAAATAGTAAGATCTGGAGAGGACAGAAACTCCACAAGGAGAGCAACAGAATGAGAAAATTTGAACACCAAGGTCTTTCCAGAGACTCATACTCCAACCAAGTACTATGCATGGAGATAACCTAGAACCCCTGCATAGATGTAGCCCATGACAGTTAGTGTCCAAGTGGGTTACATAGTAATGGGAAGAGGGACTGCCTGTAACATAAACTGATTGGCCTGCTCTTTGATCTCAGGCCACAGAGGAAGACAATGCAGCCACTCCTCATGAGACCTAACAGACTAAGATCAGAAGGAAGGAAAGGGAGACCTCCCCTATCAGTGGACTTGGGGAGGATCATTCATGAAGAAAGGGAAAAGTAGGTGGGGTTAGGAGGGGAGGAAGGAGGGGCTTATGGGGGGGGATACAAAGTGAATAAAGTGTAATTAATAAAAGTTTAAAAAATTAAAAAAATATTTGACACAAATAATTAAATAAATAATGATAAAAAAATTCTTGGGCACACATACAAAAAGTGGGACTTCATTAAGATTTTTTTTTCTTTTCGTTTTCTTGACAGGAAAAGTTTGAACATGTTTCTCCCCTGTCCTCCTTTTTATTCTCCTCCCTCCCCTTCCCTTCCCTGCCTTCCTTGCTCAGTGTGAATTTACAAACATTGCACTTGAATGGATGCAGTTCTTCAAAGCATTGCCAAATGGACCCCTGCAGCCTCACTTCTAAACCTTGAACCTCAAATGCATTCTAGCTATTTTTTTTCTTGCATTGGTGATTAATTAAAGCAACTCATTTTCTGGGGGGTAGGGGTAGATACTCAGACATGGTGAATTCCTCATCTACTCCTCCCCATTCCCCATGCTTACGACCTTTAGCACTTTGGGGAGCACATTGACAGAGGTTCCCCACCCATTCAAACCACAATCATACATGTGCTTTCTAAGATTTTCTAATAAAATTCTTTTAGTTGCCAGTATGAGACCTTAACTAAAAAAGAATTGTTTTCATTCTCAGGTGACAATCTCATAAGTACAGCCATGATAATAAGTGACATATCAAGATGCTCAGGTGGGTATTCTGTGTACAGTGCCAGTACACAGGCTCAGACCCAGGAACTCAGTGGAGCCAAGCCTTCCCTATTTGAGTTTGGTTCACTTCCTTGTTGAAGCCACCTATGGCTAAAAAAAAGAAGTTTGTGGGATTGGGAGTGTACCTCACTTGATACGAGGTGGAGCAGAAGGATCAGAAATTCAAGGTCATCTTATAGCTGTTTAGTTTAAGGCTGGGCTGGGCTACAGGGGACCCTAACCAAATAATAATAATAGTAATAACTACAATACCTTTCAACTAAGAGCATTATTTGGTGGTCATTGTTCCAAGCTAGAGCTAACCTCAGGTCACCGAACTTCCTCATAGAGATAGCAAGGAGGCAACAAGATCAAGCCCAGAAAGACTATCTGCACACAGACCCCTCTCCAACCGAGCCTTCCTCGCCAAATATGTGGAAATATGTGTTTCCACTGATGACCAGAGGTGCCCCAGCTTGTAGTGTTGGGAGCATGGGGAAGGCAAAGTCACAATGGAGCACAGCTGTTTGATCACCAGCCCACTGAGACCATCACAAGCAAACAAAATCACAAAAGTACAACAAAGGAAAAAAAAATGTACTGGGTATAATGCGCTCGAAGAGAATGGAAGAAAAAATACCAAAAACTCAGAACAGTGGCCTGTCTCTCTATGGGCCCTCTATCCTATTCCATTAGTGGTGACCTACCCCCAAATCAGGCTCCATCCAACTACACCCGAGTTTGGAATGATGACCTGCATTCAGCCAGACCAGAGAATGGAGCAGCAACATATTTGTTGATCTCTGTCTACCAGACCAGAGCCCAAAGCACCAGCCAAACTCTGCCAGACCAGAGACCACAGCAGCAGCAAATTTCTGCCAGATCAGAGGCCAGAGCAGGGGACACACTCTGCCAGACCCGAGGCCAGAGTAGTGGATAAGATCTGCCAGACCAGAGACCAGAGAACATTGGCAGAGGTGCCAATCCTGAGCTCCACATACTGTATCAATCCCTTGCCACATTCTTGCCACTCTCACTGGAGACTGTGAAGCATGGCTCAAGCCTCCTGAAATGGGAAAAAAATCAGGTCTAGGGGCATAGAAGGATTTTGTCCCATGTCCTCAGTCAGTCCCAGAGACAAAAAATGACAGCGAGAGTCAAAACAGTTAAACAAGACACAGACTAGATCCCATTGCTTGTGCAGCAGAAAAATACACAGAGCCAGACAGCAGATCCCACCACTCCTGCAGTGGAAAAGGAAAGTAGGATATCAGTGAATCTCTGCTGCAGGAGCTATCTGCATTATCCTTGTCCAAAGATCCAGAGATCAAAGAAAACTCGGTGCTCAACTCCCTTTACAGATGTACCCTTTTGGGGGGATCTGGAAAGTCTTCCAGACCCCCTGTGGCCCACAGCTGTCCAGAGCATCAGCTCTAACCTTTCTGACGACACATATTACACATTTTGCCTTGAGTCCCAAAAAAACAAACTAGAGAAACACCGAGAAAGACACAGACAGATACAGACAGAGTGCTCATTTACTGGCTGTTGTTCAGCTCCATGTGCCTGGGGTGCTTGGGAGACTTGGGGATCCAATATAAGAACCCATATGTTATGGCCAGATCTTAGGGTGACCAAAGATCATCAGGAGCCAGACCACATATGCAAGAGCAAAGAGTTTTATTTGGGCTTATGCTGGGTCTCTCCATTTTTACAAACACAGTGGATCAGAGAGAGCCCTGAGCAGGTGCATGGCAGGGTTTTGATTGGGGTTTTAGGAAGGACCAGGAAGTTCTGGTTTAATAGTTACAGGATTGGTTGACATTCAGCAAGGGCAAGCTTTTTACAAAGTGATTGGCTAGCTAACATAACTAACATTGAGGGAGCTATCTCTAGGCCTCAGGAATGTTGGGTATTTTCTTTATCACTGAAGGTTCTACTACAAAGTTGGTAGACTGCTCAGCACAAATGCCCCACTTTGAGATAAGATACCTTCCCATTCTTGTTATCCTCAGGCTGTTCCTTGGGTAAGGAATCTTACGACCTTGTATTTAGAATTGGTGACCCATGGTCCAATTCCTGGTGGCTTTATAATAGAGTCACAATTCTGGTGAAATTTAAGTGCCCTTTTTTAGGCCTAGTTCCTGGTGACCTTTGAAGATGTCTCTCCATTCTAAAAGATCCATTTGGATTTTGTGGGGGTTATAAATTATATGTCCTGTGTCAGAGAGCACTCAAATATTAAGCTGTGATATAGAAGAGTAGAACTGATGATGTAAAGGATTTCCTATCGCTGAGAAACTAGTGGTACCAGTTAGAATTTAGCTGAGGGAAGACTGCCTGTAAAACACTCCACAGATACGCAGTATGCTAACCAGACCTGTTAGAGATTAGGATCCCGGGATACACATGTTTGCTCACCAGGATTGTGTAGAAATGTGTCAGGGTTATGTCTTTTTAATTTGTAAATTCCCAATGTGTATTTATTAATTCATGAATGCAAATGAAAGCAGACAAGATTGGTGGGTGTACAATTTGGGTCAGGTATCTTGCTCCAGTAAATATTGAATTTCAAATTAAGGGACTGTCCTATGCCCATATGTACAATCCTCATTGACACAGTTCTGTCAGTTCAAATTTGAGACAC
The DNA here is from genome assembly GCF_030254825.1 of Meriones unguiculatus. Lineage (NCBI taxonomy): Eukaryota > Metazoa > Chordata > Mammalia > Rodentia > Muridae > Meriones > Meriones unguiculatus. The sequence goes on from NW_026843679.1 coordinate 115,922, forward strand.
AGGCTATGGGCTTAAGCTGTGTCTGTCAGGTTACAGGTCTCAGCAGCTAATATTGTACACAGGGATAACATCAAACAGTATCTTATTAATGGCTTTCCCTCTACAAGAGAATGGCCTGTGTTTTTCAAAGTCAGTATGCTATGTGTTTTTTTTTTCAACTCTGAGTTTAAGAGCACTGGCTGCTCTTCCAGAGGTCAGGAGTTCAATTCCCACCAACCACATGGTGGCTTACAACATCTATAATGAGATATGGTGCTCTTTTCTGGCATGCAAGTGTAGATACATGCAGAACACTGTATCCACAATAAATAAATATATGAATAAATAAATAAATAAATAAGTCAGTTGTTGGTATTATTAAATTTTATTTTGTTGATGCATTACTGCTCTAGTCTCATATTAAATAATATTCTTTGATAATCCAGTCATTAAGAATTTCATTCCTTTTCCCCTAGTGCTTTGATATTTGTTTTTGTTAAAGCAATGTCTCCTGTAGATCAGCCTTTCACATGCTATGTGGTTTACACTTTATTGGAACACTGAATGCTGCCCCTACTGCCTAGTGCCTAGAACATAGTCCTGCAGCTCTTTTTAGGTGGGCCCTGACTAGTGAGTGTGAAGTAAAATAGAACAGTGAATTAATGTCCCCTGAAGACCCTAAAGTTTTAGAGGTGGGCAATTACAAATAAAGAGGGACCTGTATAAGAATTGAGTTCACTAACCTACTTTGAAGCTGGTGTAGTCACAACACAGAAAGGGAGGGGGAGAAGGGAAGATGGTAATGAGTCATGTAATCAATTTTAGATGGTCAATAAAAGTGAAAACTGTACATTTGGGGGGAGTCATACACAAAGGGAATCAAGAATATGGATTAGTTGCTGAGCTTGTTTCTGGGAAGCAAATTTCTATAGTTGCATGAGTTCAAACAAAACAGAAGTTCTGGATAAACTGCTGTGGTAGTGACTAACAGGGATGTTTCCCCTCCCCACATTTGAAAATGCACAACCTGAGAAAAGAAGTTGTGAGTAATACTTGGTGTTCTCTAATACATATTCAAAGTCTCTGAAGAATATTGGACCATAAGGCCATTTTCAACTTTTAAAAATAATTTTAAGGTTATAATGAAATCATTTCAACCTTTTCATTCCTCTCTGCTCTTACGTCTCAAATGCTGGGATGAATCTTTAAGGAGGCTACTTAACAATCAAAGCAGACCTGGCTGTCAGGTTCTCCCAGCATCCCTCAATCTTTTCCTGTTACAAGGTATGGGTGTCATACACAGATCTCTACCTCAGAAGTTGAGCTGCCCTCCTCCCAGCTCTCATTCCTTATGTATTCCAACCATTTTGGTTACCTGGTCTTTTTCATTTATCATTTACCTTCCCACCCTTTTCATCTGGCTCTCTTCTCCTCTCACATGGCTCAAGTTCATGTCAATCCTAGACTGTCCCAGATGTTCCTGTGTCTGACTATGTTCTCTCATATATCTATAATAAACTTTCTATTCCAACATTCCTAGGTACAGCCATATCCTTTTTGTTTTATTTCTCATTTTCATTGAGCTCTCATTACCTACTCCTTTCTTTCAAATTCATGGCCATTTGTTTCTTTAATGGTTGTTACTATTTGGCTTTGACTAAAGTTTGGCTGAAGGACTTCCCAAATATGAGGTAGAGATGACTGCGTTGGACACTGATCATGTAATGGAATGTGCAACATAAATGACCTGTATCTTGGAAGATGAGCAGGTGCCCTGGGAAAGTAGAAGATTGTATTTTAAAACATTTCCAAGATGAGGATGTTGCAGGATATTTGATCCCAGTGTGATCCCATAGATTGTGAACAGTAAAAACCTGTGCTTTGTTTGGTATGGTTGAGCCCTAACACAAACCTTAATTCCAACAACTTTCTGTTTATTCTAAAGAGGTGATTATGGTATGGTTCCGTCAGCCCTGGAACATACCTTTAATTCAAAAGCTCTCTGTGCACAGGATTTAATAATGTTAACCCTAGATCAAGAGGCAAAGCAAGAAGCCAGCTGACAGGGATTAAAGAGTAAGTGGAACTTTCAGCTGAAATGTATTTAAGAAAGAGTGTAAAAGTGGAAGGAGTTTTAACATAGTAGATTTTGGGCTTTTTGAGCTTTGAGCTAGAAAGCCTTTGGCCTTGGGTTCCTTTGGCCTATCTCCCCTGATCTGTCATCTGAACTGGTGAGCTTTTGGGGCTTTTTACTCTTGGAGTTGAGGTGAGTAGGATGGTCAGATGGGTGCTTTCTCTGCCTCTCTTCACTGGAAGGTTTTAAAATAGAATAATTGAAATTTTCATTCTTTTATAACAACATTAGCATTCTGTGTGCCCATAGGGGTTAGGGCAAAGCTAGAATGCCTCTGCTATCAGCATCATTTGATCTTTGATCCACTGGTAGAGGAGCTACTACTGTCCTAAGACTCAGCTGTATTGTTCAAGCTAATGAGGGATTCTGGGTAGGCCTAGCAGTCAGGAGCAATAGTGGGAGATAATTTATGGGTTTGTTTTGGGATTTTCCTCTGATATAGCTCTAAAGAGCTGTGAGTGAGACCAGAGGCCATGTCATGCTGAGTGTGGGGCCATTGTCCCCAGGCCAGGAATAGCAGGCTCCTGAGCTATCACAGCCTGATCTGCTTTGAATGAGATGGACTGTGGTTCAGGCTGTGGTTCTGTTGGTCTCCATGTGGTGATCTTGACAGAGACCCTTGGCCTCTGACCCTTCCTGAGTGTTGATTGTCCAGAGAAGTGAGGACTTTGCCACCTGGGCAGTAGAAAATTGTGGTGCTTATAATATCACTATCTAGTGTACACACGCAAGCATTGGTTTTGCAGTGGACAGATTGGAAAACTGAAGGTCTCATTTCTAGAAATGATTAATGTTGTATTCCACATAGAGATTTGCATAACAAATTTTACAACTCGTTTTGAACCTGGAAGAAAAGAGGGGTGGTGGTCATCTTTCAGCAATACTTGATTACATTTTTTTTAACCTTTCAACTACCACCAGTCACAATGGCATGATTTAGGGAAATTCAATTCCAGGGTACAAAAGGAATTTCTGAGATGCAGAATTTTGTCAGGTGTGCCTGGTTTTAAATAAGAGGATAGGAAAGATTCCACATATTGTGACATAAATCATGCAGAAGGAAACAGAAACTAAATTATTCTCCATCATTTTTTGTGTGTGAGTGTCTGCAAGGGCTGGGCTGTGCCTGAACCCACAAGGGGACATGAGGGACTGCAAGCCATAGCCCAGCTTATGATCACCTCCATTTTTTAAGAGACTTCTAAAGCAAAAGGACTCTCTGTAAAGGAGGTTAGTAGTAGCTGGAGGGTCAGGAAAATATAACTGTTTAGGTGTCACTTTGAGTTTGTCTTGTAGCAGTTGTGAAATCTGTGTTTATTTAATTTGTATTAATTAGAAAATCAAAGGTATCTCTGGTTCCATGCCAATTTTTCATGATAGGAGTTACTTATGTCTTTTCATGTTAGCTTGGCTATATTTTAGGCTTATTTTTTTGGCTTTTTTTCTCACCCCCTTATTCTTTCACAAACACTGTACACATTCTTGATTATTGAAGTTTGTAGTAAGTACAAAAGTCACATCATGCCAGAAGATTATGAGATTCATGGCAATGGAATCATCCCTTATTTTTCTGTTTTCCTCTGTTTCTTACCAGGTGGCTTTTCTGATATGAGATAGAGATTTTGGATTGTTCTTTAGCAATCACATAAAGACAATTTGCACTTATATCTGTAGAAGACAGAAGAGATAACATGAAGGTGAGTGATACCAGTTGGCCAGTTTACTCCTTCTCTTTTCACATTTTTTTTGGTGATCTGTCATTTTCTTCAGAAGTTTCATGTGTCCAGTGGTCTCCATATTCTTTAGTTGGATGATTTTATTCTCCTGAAAAGATTAAATCAAAACCCTGCCCCATCCCTAATTCTGGGGTGAGGGTTGTAGCTTTTTAGGCATGTTATATCTTTTATAGAGCAAAATGTTTTTTTCGAAATAGAAAAAGTATAATATCTCAATTAAAGTTAAAAAAAATCTTTGAAAGTTTCCAAATATACCTTAAAGTGTATTTATTTCTAGATAATAAAGGATATTCACTTTGATTTTCAGCCTGCCTTTTATAAGCAGCTTTTAAATAAAATCAGTGTAAATCCTGTGTGCCTGCCTCTGCCTCCCAGGTGGTATGAAAAGGCACGTGCCTCCCAAATGCTGGGATTAAGGCTATGAACCACCAACACCCTGTCATTGTAACTCCTGAATTTAGAAAACAACTAATTAATATAGAACTGCTTGTCTCTTCTGGGATTAAATGCATGGTCTATCACCATGCTGCTCAGATATGTTATAGTCACTCCAAATTATTCCAACTCAAAAAATTTATACCTTAGAATTTACTTAAAACTTTTTAAAGCTCTTAACTGTTTTTAATATGAAACAACAAAAGTATCTTTTTTATTTAAGAAAAAAAAACTTCAGTCTTTATTAAGTTAGTTTGGAGTGAATGACCACACTGTCTGATGAAAAGTTACCTCTGCTTATTCAGGAGATCTCCACTATTAAAATCTAATCATTATCAATTTTGTTAGGATCCTCCTTTCTTTTCCTGTGGTAACATTTGGTTTTACCAGTGAAGACATAGTTCAGTAATTTCTCACTGTCTACTCCTTTTAGTTTTGTTTACTTCATTTTTTTTCTAGAGTATTCAGGTGTGCTGTTAAGTTGCTACTAAGAGATCTTTCTGATTATTTTTTCTGAATGTACTTAGTGGTATGAACTGTCTTCTGGTCAACAATTCCGTTGTGTACTATGACTTTTGATATCTTATGTATTCATTTCATCGACTTTTAGAAAGTCTTTAATTTCTTTATTTCAGTTTTGATCCAATTTTTATTTAATAGAGTGTTGTTCAATTTTTATGAGTTTGTAAGCTTTCTATTGTTTTTGTTATTGGTGATGTGCTGCTTTAAACCTTAGTGGTCTGATAGGATGCAGGAGGTTATTGAAAGTTTCTTATATCTTTTGAGACTTCCACAGTTCAAGTATATCATCAATTATGGAGAACAATATATGTGTTGCTGAGAAGAGAGAACAATCTTTTTGTTTGGGTGGATGTTCTGTAAACATCATTTGGGTAGTGTTTTGATGTCAGTTATCTGGACCATTTCTCTGTTCAGTTTGGTCAGGAGGACCTGTCCATTGGTGAGAGTGATATATTGAAGTCTTCTCCTATCGGTTTATGAGGGCCAGGATGTGATGCCAGCTGCAGAAGTGTTTCTTTTATAACTTGGGTGCTCTTAGGTTAGGGGCATTGATGTTAAGTATTGAAATGTTATATTGCTGGATGTTTTTTTAATATGTCATGTCTTTTGCCATCTTTTGATTAGTTGATTTTGAAGTCTGTTTTGTTAGATATTAAAATTGCTTTACAAGCTTGATATTCTAATTCATTTATTTGGAATATCTTTTCCAACCCTTTACCTTGAGATAATGTCTATCTTGATGTGAAGCTGTGTTTGATGTATTTAGAAGAAGGGTGGATTTTGTTTTATCATCCATTTTTGTGAGCCTGTGTCTTTTTATTGGTGAATTTGCGTCAATGGTATTAAGAGATATCAACAAACAGTGATTGTAAATCCTGGTATTTTGGTGGTGGTGGTGGTGGTGGTTTTAGCACCCTGTGTTGGGCTATATTTATAGATACATATTGTTTAAATTTGACCTTATCATGAAACATCTTATTTTTCTTCATTTGCTGATTGAAACTTTCTGGGCATGGTTAGTAATTTGTCTTGGCTTCTGTAGTTTTTTAGAGTCAGAAGCACTCTGTCTAAGCTGTTCAACTTCTAGCATTTTTACTGAGAATACAGGATTAATTCCAATAGATCTGCCTCTTTTTTTTTTTTTTTTTTTTGGTTGGTTTTTGTGGGTTATTTTTTGTTTTGTTTGGTTTGGTTTGGTTTGTCTGGTTGGTTAGTTTGGTTTGTTTTTGTTTTTGTTTTCAGTTGCAGCTTTTTATATTCTTTCTTTGTTCTGCATGTTTTGTATTTTGATTATTCTGTGCTAAGAGGACTTTCTTTTCTGGTCCAGTCTCTTTGGTGTTTTTATGCTTCTTGTGCCTTCATAGACATCTTCTTTAGGTTAAGAAATTTTTCTTGTATGATTTTGTTGAAAATATCTTCTGGAACTTTGATCTCATCCTTCTTCTTCTAATCTGATTATTAGTATGTTTTGTGTTATCATAATGTCCCAGAGTTCCTGGATGTTTCCTGAAAGTTTGTATGTAGACCAGGCTGGTTTTGAACTTAACAGCTCTAACTCAAGTCAAGTGTTGGGCTTAAATCTAGGCCAACATGCCTGGCATCAACATCACCATCATTGGCTGCTGAGCATGGAATATAGAGTTTTAGGTATTTATTTTCTTTTGTTTTGTATATGTAAGCATAGGTTATTGTGTTGATCTTCATCAACATCTTGCATTTGAAATTTGGCAGGGAGTATATTTAATTTCTTAGGATGCCCTTTATTTATGACACTAACACTATCTGAGCTTTCCAAGTCATTGAATTGTAGGTGTGTGACGCTCTTCTTACCAGTTGTATTTGTTTTATTTTAATTTTGTTTGTTTTATTCACATTTAATTTATTTTTAATTTAAATTGTTTTTTTTTTGTTTTTATTTATTCTCTGACATGAACTTGAGTCTTGATCACCTCCTCCTGGGTGGTGCAACCTTGCAAGGCCACAGAGGATGACCTTGATGAGGTCTGATGAGACCTGATAATCTAGAAGGGAAGGAATCCCTCCCCAATTAGGAGACTAGAGAAAGGGCATAGGAGCAGAAGAAGGAGGGTGGGTGGGACTGGCAGGAGATGAGGGAGGGGGCTATGGCAAGGATACAAAGTGAACACATTGTAATAAATAACTTAATTAAATTAAAAAAATAATTTATCCACTTAACATCCCAATTGTAATCTTCTCCCTTGACTCTTCCTTGTCTCACCCTCCATTTTTTTCCTCCTTATCCCATTTCCTATATCTCAGATACAGGGAACCCTCCTCTCCTACCATCTGAAACCAGCCTATCAAGTCTCACTAGGACTTCCTGCATCCTCTTCCTCTGTGGCATAGCAATGCCCCTCCACCACGGGGAAATGATCAAATAGCACACAACAGAGTCCATGTCAAAGCCAGCACCTTCTCCCCTTACTATGGATCAAACATGGAGACTGAGCTGCCTATCAGCTACATCTGAGCAGGGGTCTGTTTCCTCTTCATGAATGGTCTTTGGTGGGTCCATCAATCTCTGCAAGTCCCCATGGGCCCAGATTTGTTGTCCTTGTTGGTCTTCTTATGGAGGTCCTGCCAGCTCTGGGTCTTTCTACATTCTATCCTCTCACTCTTTCCTATGATTCCCTGTGCTCTACCCAAAGTTTGGCTGTGAATCTTAGCATCTGTTTCGAACCCCTGCTGGGCGTCTTTTGGAGGATATGTATGTTAGGCTCTCATCCTCTTCCCTCTCCTCAGTCACTTCTGGTGTCGATTTTATATGCACTTTTGCATAAGAATTAAGCATCCTCCATAGGGTCCTCCTTTTTATTTAGCTCCTTTAGGTCTATAAATTGTAGTATGTTTATCCTATATTATGACCATTATCCATTTACAAATGAGTATATACCATGCATGTCTTTCTGGTTTTGGAATAACTCACTTAGGATGATCATTTCTAGTTCCATCTACTTGCCTGAAAATTTTATAGTTTCCTTTTTTTTTTAATACCCGAGGTGCATTCCATTGTGTAAATGTACCACAATTTCTGTAAAACAATGGTTTGGTTGAGAGACATATAGTTTGTTTCCCTATTATGGCTATTATGAATATAGATGTTATGAACACAGTTGAGCAAATATCTTTGTTGAATGGTGGAGCATCTTTTTGATATATGCCCAGAAATGGTATAGCTGGGTCTTGAAGTAACATTATTTCTAATTGTCTGAGAAAGTATCAGATTGATTTCTAAAGCGGTTGTATAAGTTTTCACTCCCACAGCAATGGAGGAGTGTTCCTTTCTTCACATTCTCACTAACTTGCTGTCACTTCAGGTTTTGACCTTAGCCATGATGGGTTTAAGATGGAATGTCATTTGCATTTCCATGATGACTACAGATATTGAGCATTTAATGTCCACCATTTGATATTCCTCTGTGGAGAAATCTTTGTATAGTTCTGTACCCCAGTTTTAAATTGGATTATTTGGATTATTGGAGTTTAATTTCTTCAGCTCTTTATATATATTGTTTTTTAGCTCTTTCAGTTGTATGAAGGGTTGGTGAAGATCTTTTGTCAGTCGGTAGGCGGTCATTTTGTTCTATTGACAGAGTTCTTTGCTTCATAGAAGCTTTTTGTTTCATGAGATCCTATTCATTAATTCTTGATCTTAGAGCCAGTGTTCTTGGTGTTCTGTTGAGGAAGTTACCTTCTATGCGAATGAGATCCAGGATCTTTCCCAATTTTTTTTCTAACAGATTTAGTGTATCTGGTTTTATGTTGAGGTCTTTGAACAACTTGGACTGCAGTTTAGTGCAGGGTGATAAATATGGATCTATTTTCATTTTTCAACATGTAAACTTCAGGTTAGACCAGCACTGTTTGTTGAAGATGCTGTCCTTTTTCCATTGCATGGTTTTGGCTTCTTTGTCAAAAATCAAGTGGCCATAGGTGTGTGGGTTTATTTATGTGTCTTCACTTCAATTCCATTGATCCACTAATTGTTTTTATTATAGTACCATGCAGTTTTTATTACTATTGATTTATAATAGAGCTTGAGATGAAGAATGGTGATACCTCCTGAAGATCTCCTATTGTACAGGATTGTTTTAGCTATTCTGGCTTTTTTATTTTTCCATATGAAGCTGAGAATTGTTCTTTCAAGTTCTTTAATGAATTGTGTTGATATTTTGATGGGAATATCATTGAATCTGTAGATTGTTTTGTTACGATGGCAATTTTTACTATGTTGGTCCTACTGATCCATGAGCACGAGAGATATTTCTATCTTCTGGTTTCTTTTTCAATTTCTTTCTTCAGAGGCTTGAAGTTTTTGGTTTTGTTGTTGTTGTTGTTCATATAGGCTTTTTACTGGCTTGTTGAGGATAACACCAAAATACATTTTTTTTACTGCCTATTGTGAAGGGTGTTATTTTCCTATTTTTTTTCAGTCCATTTGTCTTTGGCATCCAGGAGTGTATTTTTTTGAGGTTCCCTACAGTAGAATTTTGGGGGTCATTTTTGTATACTGTCATATCATCTGTGAATAGAGGTACTTTGACTTCTTCCTTATCACTTTGTATCCCCTTAATCTCCTTTAGTTGTCTTATTGCCCTAGATAGGACTTTGAGTACTGTATTGAAGAGATTTGGAGAGAGTGTGTAGCCTTGTCTTTTCCCCAAGTCCAGTGGAATTGACTTAACAATCTTTTCATTTAGTTTGATGTTAGCTATATACTATTCTGTATATATTCTGTATATTTTCTGTATACTATCTTTACTATTTTTAGATATGTGCCTTTGTCCCTGGTCTCTCCAAGACTTTAAACAAGAATAACTGTTGGATATTGTCAAATGCTTTTTCAGCATCTAACAAAATGGCTTTTTTCAATTTGTTTATACAGTGGATTACATTGATGGATTCCATATACTTAACCACCCTCGCATGCCTGGGATGAAGCCTACTTGGTCATGGTGGATGATACCTTTGATATGTTCTTGGATTTGGTTTGCAAGTATTTTATTGAGTATCTTTACATCATTGTTCATAAAAGAGATTGGTCTGAAGTTCTCTTTCTTTTTGGGGATCTTTGAGGATTTATCAAGTTGACTGTGGTCTCACCAAAGGAATTTGGTCATGTTGCATCCATTTCTATTTTATGAAATAATTTGGAGAATATCAGTATTCACTCTTCTTTGAAGGTCTTGTAGAATTCTGCTCTGAAATCATCTGGCCCTTGGCTTTTTTTTTGGTTGGGAGTATTTTGATGGATGCCTCTATTGCCTTATTTACTATAAGACTATTTAATATCTTTACCTGATGTTGATTCAACTTTGCTAAGTGGATTTTAAATAGAATTGTATATTTCATTTAGATTTTCAAATTTTGGGGCATATAGGCTTTTGACATAAAAGGTAATGGTTCTTTGGATTTTCTCAGTGTCTATTATATCTTTTTCTTTCAGACTTTGTTGGTTTGGATAGTATCTTTCTACCATTTACTTAGTTTGGCTAAGAATTTGTCTGTGTTTTTTATTTTCTCAAAGAACTAGCTCTTGGTTTCGTTGATTCTTTGAATTATTATCTTTGTTTCTAATTTATTGATATCAGCCCTGAGTTTGGTTTTTCCTAGTGGTCTACTCTTGCTGGGTGTGTCTGCTTCTTTTTTCCTAGGTCTTTCAGGTATACCATTAAGTTGCTTGTATGAGATGTCTCCAATAGCTTATGATGGCCTTTGTTGCTATTCAAACTCCTCTTAGGACTGCTTTCATTGCATCGCATATGAAGTTGAGAACTCTTCTATCAAGGTCTGTAAAGTATTCTGTTGGTATTTTGATGGAAATTGCATTGAATCTGTAGATTGTTTTTGGTAAGGTGTCCATTTTTACTATGTTAACTCTGCCAAGCCATGAGTATCAGATAGTTCCATATTCTGATATCTTCTTCTAATCTTTCTTCAGAGACTTGAAGTTTTTTCATACAAGTCTTTGACTTAATTGATTATGGTCACACCAAAGTACTTTATGTCCTTTGAGGCTATTGCGAAGGGTGTTGTTTCCCTAATTTCTTTCTCAGCCCTTTTATCTTTTGTATACAGGAGGGCTAAATTTTTTATGAATTAATTTTGTATCCAGCCACTTTACTGATGCTGTTTATCATCTGTAGAAGTTCCCTAGTAGAAGTTTTGGAGTTATTCAGGTATACTATCATATCATCTGCAAATAGTGATACTTTGACTTCTCCCTTTCCAATTTGTATTCTTTTGATCTCCTTTAATTGTCTTATTGCTCTAGTAAGGACTTCAAGAACTATGTTGAAGAGATATGGAGAGAGTGGACAGCCTTGCCTTGTCCCTGAGTTCAGTGGGACTGCTTTAATTTTCTCTCCATTTAGCTTGATGTTGGCTATAGGCTTGTTGTATATTGCCTTTACTATGTTTAGGTATGTGCCCTTTATCCCTGATCTCTCCAATACTTTAAACATGAATGGATGCTGGATTTTTTCAAATGCTTTTTCAGCAACTAAGGAGATTATCATGTGTTTATTTTTCTTTCAATTTGTTAATATGGTGGATCATATCAATGGATTTTTGTATATTGAACCACCCCTGCATACCTGCCATGAAGCCTGTTTGGTTGTAGTGGATGATATATTTGATGTGTTCTTTTATTGGGTTTGCAAAGTATTTTGTTGAGTATTTTTGCATCAATGTTCATAAGGGAAATTGGCCTGAAATTGTTTTTTATGCTGCGGTATCCAGGGCTGCTTGCTCCTGGATAACTGGGTTCTGGAGATGCCATTTTGCTCTGTCTTTTGTTGGTTGAGCTTTTATGCTGGCCTCTATCCATTTGGCTATCTTAGGTGTTGGGTGTTAGTTTCTGGTGGTTCCTAGAATCCTGTGCTGGGGAGAAGGAGAATCCCTTTGGCAGGAAGAAAATTTTTTCAAAGGAGGCTTCCTTAGCTTTTGGGGTACGGTCACTGAATGACAGGTGTTTTTCAGGAATTGTCACAGCTCACCTTAGGCATACAGACGTTAGTAGAAATTTTCCATGTTAGTCAAGGGGGCTCTCTTCTCACCCAGAGAAATCCTGGAGACAGCTGCCCTGATGTTGGGGTTCTTGCTGTAAATTTAGTGAGCTGAAGCTGTAATCTGGGTACCCCATGGTTTGGTCAGTTTAGTTAGGGATAACTGGTTGTCCCTTGGAGCAGTATCTGGGGGTTGTTCTCAGGGAACCCAGGCTTCTGTAGGTCTGATTTTGGAGCTCTGTGCCCCAGTACCCAGGTGGTAATCAGTGGCAGGTGAGCACCACTCTCATGTGTACAGCAGGAGGCTAGAGTCTGGAGCCTGTAGATAACCAGAAACTTTTCTGGAGCTAGGTGTCCTAAAGTAGGGCCAGATATTTCCCCCACCTTTGCGTTTTCTCCCAACAGAAAGATCCAGTCTGTACTGTTGGGGGGTGTAGAGTGCATAGGCACTTGCTTGCGAATGGTGGCTCCAAGCTGGTGACTGGACAGGAACCTGGAAAATTTTTCCGATATTATTCCCATATGTGGTCGTGGTAGTGGTGGTGGTAGTGGTGGTGGGAGGGTCAGCTGAGTGCTCTAAGCTGGGACCTGCTGTTTCCCTCCCTGTGGGGTTTTCTTTCTACAGGGAAACCCATCCTTTAGTTCCCTGGGGCACACAGTTCTGTCTGTGATGGAGAGTTGGTTACGTGGGTCTGGCGGCTGAAGTCCCACTCAGGGCTGGCTGCTGTGCACCTGCAAGTCTACAGGACCTTTTCCATGGATAGACTGGATGACATTCAGTCAGTCCCACTTGCTTCCTTCCCTGTGGGTTTTTCTTGAGAGTGGGACTCCCAGTCTCTTGTGCTCTGGGGCACACAGTTCAGCCTGGGAAGGTGATCAGGACACACTTCTTGGGTCTATTTTCTTGAAAACTTTATTCCTGCCAAAACAGCCCAGGAAATTTTCCAGGGATTAGCTGGGTGCTCTGAGGTTGAACCCAATTGTTTTTCTCATCATTGGGTTTCTTATCACCTGGTAAACACAGTCAATGTTGTTTAGGGACCAACTGTTCCAACTATTTGTCACTGTGCAGTCTCTGTTACCCCACTGATCAGTATGCAATCAGCCCTACCATCTGGAATCTGTTTTTAATTTTTACTGAATATGAGTATTTTGATTGAAGTCATGAATATGAACCTCTTGTGTGCCTGATCGTCACAGTAGTCCAAAGATGTGTTCAGAACTTATGAACTTATAGCAATTGATAATAGTGGGTCCCAGTTAAATACTGACATTTCAGACCAATTATTTGCAAGAGCAGCAAGAGCTCCTCACTGCTGAGCCATCTCTCCTGCCTTATGTTGCTTACATATATCATCATTTACATTGCTAATATTTTCATCTTTCTATTTTTAGCTATTTAAACATGCATTCCTTTTAGTAAGATCTTATTAAAGTTACAGTTTAAGCTAGGGCATTGTAGATTTCTGAAAACTGAATACACAACTGGAGTGAATGTATAATTCCTTGTAGAAGCTTCAGTAAACACCTCTCAGTTTTTTCCATGTTTTATGTTTGTTTTATTGATTTAAAGGGGTGACTCTGTCTTACTATATAGGTCTGGCTGTCCTAGAACTCTTTGTATAGATCATGCTGGCATCCAATTAAATAATATATACCTGTGTTTGCCTCCTGAGTGATGGAATTAAAGGCATGACAGAATATACCCAGCTTGTCCATCATTTTTTTTGTAGTTAGTAACTGTTCATATTTCTCTGATGTGTACTTAGTACTGTTCATCTGTTAATTTCTCTCTGTGTGTCTCTGTCTCTCTCTTTCTATTTTGCTCTCTTCTCTCTGTTTGTCTTTGTCCACATTAATTGCCATGAGTATTCCAAACCTCTATCCTATTCAGATATGGCACAGTTAAACTTTTTTATTCCGTTTTATTCTAAAATGACTTAGTGATAACATTCACACTTATTTTTTAATAGAAAAGTTTTAATCTTTATTTTAAACTATAGCCTATACATGATTTAAAAAGGAAAATATACAAAACAATGATCAAAGAATAATCATGTGTTCTATGCCTTTTCTTTTGTCTGGGAACTCAGAAATATGATGTTATCAGCTATGATTATTGTTGCTTGCCACTCACATTATTTTTATCCATCTATTCACTGTAGTACAATTTCCCCTCCACAAATATATGAGCCCCCATTTTCATATACTGGTATGCCACATCTCTGATCCCTGGTCAAAACATGATATCCAGTGCCATGTTGTCTTTTGACTGACACCACCCATCTGTTCACTGTCACCTGATAGCCACATCTCATTTGTTGCTAGATAAAATATGATGACTGTGTTTTTTCCTTCTACCTGTCTCATGACAGGGTCCTGACCTACTTGCCCAAGTAACTAAAGATGATTCATACATTACTCAAGAACCCAACTAATGTCTAATTCATATTCATGCCTTACAAACTAATGAAACGCCTTTAACAAAGGTTTCCAAAGCATGCCTTTGGTTTTCCTTACAATCTAACCTTTAAGCTTTTTCTTCTCCTCTTGTTCACCTCATGCACAACACCCAACTATCTAACACTAGCACTTCTGTGTCAGAAAATAAATGGAAGCAGCACTAGAATTATATGATTCTATTGCCAATGAAGTATAAATTAATATTGTTGCTACTCTTTCTGTTGTACAAATGCATGGCATATTTTAGGATTCAGTGACCTTCAATGATGTGCATGTGAAATTCAGCCAAGAAGAGTGGGCTTTGCTGGAACCATCACAGAAACAACTCTACAATGATGTGATGCTAGAGACCTGTAAAAACCTCACTGCTATAGGTAAGACAGCAAATTTTCTTTCACTTTTAAAATAAGGAGACAAGTCTTACTTTGTTATTTATCCTTTTCTATGATTCCAATTGAGAATGAGGAGGAATGAGGTGACTAAATCAGGCATGGTTCTAAGGGTCATAGAAGATAGTGATTTAAGTTTTGCTTTAATAATAATATGATATTTCCAGTCATATATATTTTCTGGTACTCTATTTTAGGATACAATTTGGAAGACCATACCATTGAAGAACATTTTCAAAGTTCTACAAGTAATAAAAGGTAACTTTATGTGCACACTGATATAGATATGAATCTTAAGAAATTTTAATGTGTCCTGGAAGTTTGGTTTTTTTTTGTTTGTTTGTTTGTTGGCTGCTTTTTATTTTCTGTTTTTGAAATAGTTTTTTTATTCTGTGTAGCTGTGGCTTGACTTAGACTTGCTTGTTAGAACAATGTGATCTCAAAATCACACAGATCTGCCTGCTTCTGCCTCCACAAATGCTGGGATTAAAGGAATGTACCAGTACACCTGGCTGTGTCCAGGAGGTTTTAAAGAAAAGCAACAGTGTAAAAAGAGCACTGCTTTAAGTGTACTGATGATCATTAAAATCTCATAATTCCACGTACCTCAATGTCAGGTATCTGATTTGTGTTTGCAAGGTACTCCCCTAAGATAGAAGAAAATAAAATAATGTTGTAACAGAAAATACCATTGAAATCATATAGACATTACAGCTACTGAGTTAAACTGCCAATCTGTTTAGTCTCATTCTATCTACTCAGATATTGTAAGAGGTATACACATTGAATAGGTGATCAGTATGTTTCAAAACCTTCTAATGAGCAGATATTTCATAGTACAACCAGTGTTACACATATTCATGTAGTAACACTGTAAAGTTTAGTGAAAGGAGCAGCTTCTGAGAGTCAATAATAAAATTGTGGAGAAATCTTAATCCCTATATGACATGTCTATGATGAACAAAAAAAAAAAAAAAACGTGTTAATTCAATGTGGAAATCTTTTATTATTCTTGTAATTTAAATTGGTATATCATATGTCACAATGTTTATAAGACACATGAGCATAGAGATATTGAAAGAAGCAGTGTAACTATGTTTCTCCAAGAATAATTAATTTTGTAAAAGTCCCCACTTTGAGTAGATTTTCTGAATGTGATAAAAGGTAACAGTTAATTGGTTTTGCAACTTCACTGAGAATTCATTAGCAAAATCATACTGCTGAAAATACCTATGAATGCTAGAAATTTGGAACTTCTTCTGCTTGTCCTGGCTCACTTTGTAAATGAAGTGTCATTCATACCGTACAAAAATTTGTGAATGGGATTGCTTTGGTAAAACTCTGAATTCTTACAATACTCTTCATATACACGAGAAAACCTCTTATAGAAAAATGATGCTATTAAAGTGAACCACATAATAAATGCTCTTACCATCACAGAGATCTTCAAAAATACCCATAATGAAGGGGAATGCGATGAATGTAAATAAAATGATAAAAGTTTAAGATTTGATTATTCTTTTTATCATTAGACCAAATTATAAAATTGATTCACATAGATAAATATATTTATTAGTGTAATCAAATGACTGTGGTCAATATTTCACATGTGCCAATTATCTTTGCAGGCATGAAAGCAATTGTACTGGAGAGAAACCTTTTAAACGCACTCTATGTGGTAAATCCTTCCACCATACCACTGTTCTCATAAGCCATGAAAGAACACACACTGGAGAGAAGCCTTACAAATGTAATCAATGGGGTAAAGCCTTTACAAAAAACAGTCAGCTCATAAGGCATAAAAGAACACATACTGGAGAGAAACCTTATGAGTGTAACCAGTGTGGTAAAGCTTTTGCAAAAAACAGTCATCTCATAAGCCATGAAAGAACACACACTGGAGAGAAGCCTTACAAATGTAACCAGTGTGGCAAAGCCTTTGCAGAAAACAGTACTCTCTTAAGCCATAAAAGAACACACACTGGAGAGAAATCTTATAAATGTAACCAGTGTTGTAAAGCCTTTGCACAAAACAGTCATCTCATAAGCCATAAAAGAACACACAATGTAGAGAAACCTTATGAATGTAATGAGTGTGGTAAAGCCTTTGCACGCCACAATAATCTCATAAGCCATAAAAGAACACATACTGGAAAGCAACCTTATGAATATACCCAATATGATAAAGCCTTTGCACAGCTGTCTCCGGAAACATGAAAAACGCACAGTGGAGAGAAGCCTGGTGAGGATAATTAGTGTGATAAAACCTTTGCATATTACAGTCATCTCCTAAGACAACAACACATTTTGGAGGGAAACCATATGAATTAACTGTGTGGCAAAGCCTTTGCACATAACATCTCCTAATACATACAAGAAAACATACTGGAAAGAAGCTATCTGACTTTAACCAATGTGAAAAAACTTTTGCACTTCAGAATCATCCTCACAATCATGAAAGAAATCCTAATGGACAGTGGTTTTAACATGGTGAAACCATTCCATATTTGTATAATCTTCATCATCATGAAAGGATTCATACTGGAGAGAGCTTTTGAATGTGTTAAAATGGTGAAGCCTTGCACAAATCTAGAGTCATCATCATCATAAAAGTATCCTTACTGGAGAGGAATTCTTTGACTATAACCAATATGGAAAGGCCTTTGTGTTCTTTGGTCTACTGAGATCCAACAGAACTGAAAAACTAGCTCAATGGAAATGACTTCCCTTTTGTGAAGGGGAAGGGGAAAGGGAATAGGGGCAATAGGAATGGAGGGTAGTAATGGGGGAGAGAAGGGAGTGGGACTACAATTGGAATTTAAAGCAAATAAAATTATTTTTAAAAAGAATACAATGAATGGTGAATATCAATTACATGCAAAAGTATTATAAAATGTGTTTAGGGAAGACTTATTGATAAATCTGATTCTCAATATTTACTGTTTTCCATTGCCTCACTTTAGACAAGAAAAGTTCAGTCCAGTGGATGAATATGTAGGGAATGGTGAACTAACACCAGCCAGGAAGTTCTCTGAGAGTAATATAATAGTGGTAACCTGTAGAAGTTTCTTTGTGTATACATATATATTGTTCCAGGGGTTCTATTGAAAACCATCACAACCCAGACTGAATTTTGAGATGTGAAGGAGGAGGCTTTCTCTTCCATGTATGACCCTGGTGCTGGCCTAGTTGTGTAACAATGTAAGGGTGAGTTTTCTGTGCCTGACTTCAACTGGCGAGTGTCTTTAGACATAGATGCTACTAGCCAAATTTGATAGATGGCTTTTGACACTGATCCCTGCTAACTCTCTCCTCCTTTTAAATATAGGATGATTAGGATCTATGCTCTTGTTCATATGATAGGAATGTGCTATCTAATGCAAATCAAGCATTATTGAAGTACCTAGTTTTGAACGATTATATACACCTATCCATGGAGCATCCCAATCATTTCCCAAGGGGTATATAGCCTCTGTTTTCTGGAATTCAATTTGAACTTATTTCCTGAGGTGGTTCCTCTAGACAGAAGGAGAACCAAATTCTTTGAAATGCGTGTGATCAAATGTATCAGACTTCATAGCATTTCATATTTCACATGTTTCTGGATTTGAGATGGTCAATTAAACATTGTCTTGTGTGTGGGACTCTGTAAAATGAGTTATACTTAGTGTTAATTTCACAGTAAGGTTGCAGGCAAGCTTCAGGGTATGGAGTCTTCTGACGTGAGCAGAGTGGCCTATGGAGAAGTAATAAGAGCACAAATATTATTTCCTTGTTTTAATAGCTGAGTAGTATTGTGATAAGACATGGGTGGATGGCAGAGGAGGGAAACTCACCTTTTGAGTGGGATAGAGGGAAGAGAAAGGATGTGACCAGTAGGAGTTGAGGGAGGGGCCTTCAGTCAGGATATATAATGAATAAACTGTGAAAAATTAAAAATAATTAATAAAAGAAAAACGAATTAGAAAAACAAAACCAGAGAGCAAAAATTTGAGTTCAGTCTGGGTAACTGCCCTTGCTCAAAAAAAAAAAAAGATATAAAGAAAGAAAAGATTAAGCATCTTACCATGGTCTTCCTTCTTGATTACCTTCCCTAGGTCTACAGATTTTAATATGAGCATCCTATATTATATGTCTAATATCCACTTATATGTGAGTATGTACCATGTGTGTCTTTTTGCTTCTGAGATACCTTACTCAGGATGATAATTTCTAGATCTCACCATTTGCCAGCAAATTTCATGATTTCTTTGTTTTTAATTGCTGAGTAGTATTCCATTGTGTAAATGTACCACAATTTCTTTATCCATTCCTCAACTGAGGGATATCTGGCTTGTTTCCAGCTTCTGGCTATTACAAGTAAAGCTGCTGTGAACATGGTTGAGCAAATATCCTAGTTGTATACTTGAGCATTTTTTGGATATATGCCTAGGCGTGGTATAGCTGGATCTTGAGGTATCACTATTCCTAATTGTCTGAGAAATAACAGGAGCCTATCACAGAGGTCCTCTGAAAGACTCTACCCAGCAGGGTATCAAAACATATGCTGAGATTCAGAGCTAAACATTTTGCAGAGTGCAGGGAATGTTATGATAGAAGGGGAAGATAGAAATATCTGGATGGAACAGAAGCTCCACAAGGAGAACAACAGAATCAAAAGGTCTGGGCACAGGAGTCTTTTTGAGACTGATATGCTAAACAAGGACCATGCATGGAGATAAATTAGAACCCTTACACAGAAATAGTCCAATGCGTCTCTGTATCCAAGAGGGTTCCCAATGATAGTACTAGGGACCATCTCTGACATGAACTCATGGGCTAGTTCTTGGATCAGCTCCACCTGAGTGGGGAACTATCCTTCCAATCCACAGAGAAAGACAAAGAAGCCAGTCCTGATGAGACCTGATTGACTATAGTCAGATGGAAGGGGAGGAAGTCCTCCCCTATTACTGGACTGGGGGAGAGACATAGGAGAAGAAGAGGGAGGGAGGGTGAGATTGAAAGGGGGTGGTGGAGGGGCTACAGCTGGGATACAGAGTGAATAAACTGTAATTATTAAAATAAAAAAGAAAAGAAAAATTAAAAAAAATGTTTAATAAAAGAAAGGAGAATCAAAGATGGTGGTACCAAGAGGACAGTTTCTGCAGAGCAGTAGAGCAGTGACTACACAGCAAGCAACAGACCAAACTCTGAGCCCTAAAACAACAGCAATTGTGTTTCCAAGTTAAGAACAAACCCCATGGAGTGGGAAGTAATCGCTTCTTTTCTCAGGCCACCCAGATAAACCATGGAAGATTTCCTGGGTCCCTGCAGGCAATAGGTCACCAGCCCAGAGCCACATGACTGTGCTCTGGCTCTGGTCACCATCCCAGACTGTACTGTGGGCCCCACAACACCAGAGATTGGGATTTCCAGGCTATAGAAAACCCCATGGAGTAGGAAGCAATCAGGACTGACCTCAGGTCACCCAGAAAATCCCTGAAAAAGGTCTGGGCTCTAGAAGGTGCTCAGGCCAGAGAGCTGCTTGTATGCCCAAATCACTGTCCCACACAGAACTGTGGGTACCAAAGCACCAGGGACCAGGTTTCCTGTTGGGAGGAAACCCCATGGTGAAAGAAACATCAAGTCCAACCTCAGGGCATCCAGTGGAATTCCACCACACTCCCCCAACAACTTCTAATGAAAAGTTTTTGGGTTCCTTCAGATGCCCAGTCAGCAGCATAGAGCCACTTACCTGCTCCTGTTTGTTCTACTCAACATCCTAGACTGAACTGTGGACCCGAAAACAGGACAGACTGGGTCACCCTGTTGGGAGGTAACCATAGGGTGGGGGAAACATCAGTTCCAAACTCAGGACAGCAGTTCAGGAAAAGTTTCTGGGTTCCCACTGGCTCCAGGATCTAGCATCCTGCTGTATGCATGACTGCTGCACTTACCTGCTGCTGATTACCGCTTGGGTACTGAGGCACAGAGCTCCAACCTCAGATCTACAAAAACCTGGGATCCACAGATCAACACTAGACAAAACAGTCCCAGCATGATTCTTAAATTTCTAGCAGGGTGGCAGTTCTACCCTAGCCTCGCCCTAACAACAGAGGAAACACTCTGTCTGTACACCCTCAGGGACACAGAGCTAAAGTCAGTTTCACTGTTATCTGCAGTCTGTGGCCTGGAACACAAAATGTGGACCTGAAACCATTCAAGAAAAAGACTGGCAGGCATGAAGGTGCAGGCTTGTAATTGGAGGACAAGAAGCTGAGGGAGGATGATGAGTTCCAGACCAACCTGGGCTTCATGTTTCCAACTGCTTGTCCCATCAAAACCCAGAGAACTGGACTGAAGATATAGATCAGTAGTTAAGACACATGCTGCTCTTGCAGAGGACTGCATTAGGCTCCCAGAATCTGTATCAGGTGGATCACAATGATGTCTAGCTCTTGAGCATCTCCTACCCTCTTCTGGCCCTTGCCAGGCATGTATACCCACATGCACACAGATAAATAAAATAAAGCTACTTAAAAACTGAGAATGACAGACAGAGAGATGGACAGGTGGACACAGCATGAGCTTGCCCTGCACTGGAGACTACTACTGTGCCTAAGAACCCTCACTGTGCCTGCCAAGCTGCTGTGCCCATCGACCTGCTGCAGTTCCTGCTAACCCTACTGCCAAGTCCATCAAATCTTCTGCCACTTTCTCTGTTCATCACTGCACAGTAGTTCACTGTTTTTTGTTTTTTTTTTTTCTTTCTTGAGATGGGATCTCATATACCCTGGCTGCCCATAATCCTGGTCTGTAGCTGAGGGGGCCACAAGCCTGAATAGTCTTTTGAGCTTTTGCCATTCTGATGGGTGTAAGGTGAAATCTCAGGGTCATTTTGATTTGCATCTCTCTGATAACTAAGGGCATTGAGCATTTTTAAGTGTTTCTCTGAGATATTCCTCTACCGAAAATTCTATGTGTAGCTCTGTCCCCATTTTTGATTGGATTACTTTTGATTTAAAACATAGTTTTTGAACAATTTTTGAACCATGTTTCTTTGGAAGAAATAACAGATTTTCACAACAATATGTGTGTGTAATAGATATATGACAAAGATGATAGATAGACAGATAATAGATGTGAGATAGATGGTTATATAACTGTAATAATATGTGTGCAACAATAGGAGGGAGACTTGTATAAAACATCATGATAGGCTAGGGTCAAATAGAAGGGGAGTAGGATCTTGCCTATCAGTGGGCTAGGGGAGGGGCTTAGGCACAGAAGAGGGAAGGAGGATGTGAGCAGATGGAGATGAGGGAGGAGGCACAGCCACAGTACAATTTGAATAAATTGTAATAAATGATAATAATAAACAGTAATGTAAAAAAATCACCTTGAAATTTATATTCATCTCCAAAGATTATGAATACCTAATTCTTTTAAACTGTTAAAGGTCCATAGTGAAAATAAAAGAACAATAAGGCAAGAATTCTAGAAAAACCAGAGTGTGTAATCTTGACTGCTTAGAAGGACAGAAAGGCCCCAGGTGAGGCTTATTATTAACTACTATCAAGCATTATTAACTACTCATACAATGTCTTTGAGTCCTTTAAAAAATAAAGATTTGAAGTTGGGCATCTTGGTGCAAGCCTACAATTCCAGCATCTCAGGGAGGCAGAGGCAGGTGGATCTTTTTGATTTCCAGGCCAGCCTGGTCTACAAAATGAGTCCAGGATAGCCAAGCTATAAAGATCAAAGAAGGAAGAAGGAAGGAAGGGAAGGAAGAAAGGAAAGTAAAAAGTCAGACCACACTAGTACATGGAGCTGGTCTTTTTAAGTTTTAATAAAACGCATTCAAAGTTTTCCAAACATATGTTCATACCTATCACAATGAGATTTCTCACATGGGGGGGAGTGTTTAATCAGCTAACCTCAATTCTTATCATTACTTCTACCAATATTCTGCAATTTGGTTAGTAAAAACAACAATCAAATAAGGAAAGTTAGAGTTAAAAATGATTCTTTATGCCAAGCAGTGATGGCACACACCTTTAATCCCAGCAGTGTTCAGGAGGCAGAGACAGGCAGATCTCTGAGTTTGAGAACATTCTTGATTTACAGAGGAAGTTCCAGGACAGTCAGGGCTACATGGAGAAACCCTATCTTGGGAAAACAAACAAACAAACAACAACAACCAAAACCTGAAAAAAAATGTATAAATTCTCAAAAGAGTACATCATTCATTAGAGTAAACTTGCAGTTCATGATTTGCTATTCAATGATGGAGTTAAATACTCACAAGAAAAAATGGGAGGCCACAGGAAGGAGGGAGACTTTACAGTCTTCTCCTTATCTGTACAATGCATATCAGTAGATCATCTGTACATTCAATCACAAAGTTTTTCAATAACTGCTTCTCTCAATGGTGCCCTCAATTGGTTACACATAACACTGAAAAACATTCCTTCACTATCTATGTCCCTGGATCCTGATAACCCATCCTGTCACCTTGTACCTGTTTTGCCAGCATGTAACTGAAAACTCAGATTTATATTGCTTTAAACATATAATGTTGTTATTTATCGTGTTAAGAACAAAGAAAAACAAACCACAAAGCAGCTATCTAGACTTGCTATGGCAACCCTACTGTCTGTCATTAGTTATCCTACCCAAGATGGCTGCTACATCTCCAGTCCATTTCTTGCTTGCTTGCTTGGATTGGGTTTCTCTGTGTAGGTTTCCCTGCTGTCCTGGAACTAGATCTATAGACCAGGATGGCTGTTAATGCAGAGATCCAAATGCTTCTGCCTTGCCTCCCAAATTCTGGGATTAAAGATGAGCCACCACCTCCCAGCCAATCTCCAGTCTCAGCTAAAGAAAGGCTAGGAGGGAATACACACCATTATCCCCTTAGAAAACTTTTGAAACATTATATTCATCATTCTATTTATATTCAACTAATGTAGACATAGTCACATGATTATATCTGTTAAAAATTTTAAAAGCACTGGAGTTGACTCAGTGATTAAGAGTACTGACTGCTTATCAAGTGGTGCAAGCCTTTAATCCAAGTGCTTTTGAGGCAAATGCAGGTGGATCTCTGTGAGTCTGAGGACGAGTTCTAGAACAGCCTGGACTACACACCCAGAGTCCATGTCTTGATGACTCCTTCTCTCCCCCACAAAAAAGTAGAAAAAAAGAAATGTAAAAAATTCGTTTTAATTTGAAAACAATCTCTTCTATACAGCCATGTAACTAGACAAAAATTATGGCTCATATCACCTACAAGAAATATAATATCTATTAGGGAGAGCTGAATATCTCTTCCAAGTTCACAAAATGCATTTGCTGCTCCTCTTCTTTCACCCCTAAGCAATGGTGTACCCCAAAGCCTGGGCCTTCGTCATTTAATCATATCTTTGCTATGCTTGTAGACAGGAGACCAGCATAACTGTCATCTGAGAGGCTTCATCCAGGAAATAATGGAAACAGTTGCACAGACCCACAGTCAAACAAACATTAGGCAGAACTCTGGGAATCTTGTGGAAGAGTTACAGGAAGGATTGGAGTGGTAGGAGACCATAAGAAAACCTACATAGTCAGCTCACCTGGGACTATGGGGCCTCATACAAACTGAACCACCAACAAATGAACATGCCTGGCCTAGCCCTGGGCCTCTTACACATATGAAACTGATGGGTTTCTTGTCCTCAAGTCAGTCCCCTAGCAACTAGAGCAGGAGCTGTCTCTGACTTGGACTCTGTTGCCTCCCTTTGGATCCCATATTCTTATCCAGGGCTGCCTTGTCTTGCTGCAGTGAAAGAGAAGGTACTTAATCCTGATATAACTTGATGTGCCTGGGTGGGTTGGTTGGGGGAAGTACAGGGAAAGTGTTTGGGAGTTTGGGACTGGCAAAAGATGAGGGAGTAGGGTTGTGAGTGGACTGTAAAATGAACAAATAAATAAATTAATGAAGAAAAAATGTTACTGACCTATAGTCATCAAAGTGACAAGATCATGAAAAAGTTGAGGGAACTGTTCCATACTGAAAGAGACTAAAGAGATAAAAAAAAATGAAACACTTAAATATACCAGCTTCTTTTGACATTTTTGTGAGTAATAACATAGTCAATAAAACCCACATTAAATGGAATATTATGTCAACGTGAATTTCCTATTTTGATAACTGCATTGCCATTATGTAGGACAACATTCTTGTTTGCATAAAATTGACACTAAACCATTCAGAGTGACAGGGCATAAGGTCAACAGCTTCCTCTCAAAATGTCCAAAACAGCACTTAACTGTGTACCATACTTGGAACTTTTTTCAAGTTTGTTATTGTTTTAAAATTGTTGTGGAGGAAGCTGGGCATGGTCTTTAACCCCAGCAATTGGAAGGAAGAGGAAGGCGGATCTCTGTAGGTTCAAGACCAGCCTCTACTACATAGGGAATCCCAGAACAGCCAGCCAGGGTTCTGTAGAGAGAATTCTCAAAAAAACCCTAAATAAAATTATTTTAGGGGGAAGAACAATGTAACTGAAAACTGAACAAGATTAAAAACAAAACTGAATCTCCACGCTAGCAGTCTGGGTAAGATTATGTCTGTAAGAAACTGACAAGTGAAATGACATGACATTTTGGAGCAGCAAGAATATTCTCTAAATAAAGCCCAATGTCGTCTTTGTGTGTGTGTGTTCATGATGCTGGTGAAGCATGCATACTAGGGAACACATAGGAAGGTTAGAAGACAACTCTGTGCAATCACTTCTTGCCTTCCACCTTTTCATAAATTCAGGGATTGAACTCAGGTCTCCAGGCTTGCCCAACAAGAGCTTTTATCTGCTGAGCCATCTCATCGACCTGCAAGCGGTTTTTTAAGTGACCTCAATTAGGCAGTAGTGAGAAAAAACTGGGAAGAATCCCTTCTCTGAAACAAATTCTTAGGAATGAATAAATAATAAACATTGGTACTCTAGTGCTACCAACGACTAACAATCGGCAAACACAACCTAAGCACCTCCAGAGACAAGGGGATGCAGGGCTGGTAGCTAAAATTCCTTGCAAGTGTAAAACTGGAATTACCCTGAAATAAAAGAGCTTTCCCAAGTCTATAGTAACCTTGTTATTATGTCCTGGTTATCTATACATAACAACACAAAGAGATAAAAATAAGAAAATAAGCCTGCGTGAACCGTGTATACTCCTGGTTGTGCAAGTCCATTAAAGTATAAACAGCAGTGTATCTGCCAAACTGTTCCTTATGAAGAATTCTCGGACAAATAAACGGAACAATCAAAACTCATGAAAGCCCAGTGAGAGAGAGCACTGGCTCTCTTTACCCAAGAGTCTGGCTGTCTACTTAAGAAGAATCATTTCATTCTGGAATGCTGGCATATACATCCTGAAAAAAATAATGTTCCTAGAAATGTGCATGGATCCTTTAGCCTTTCCAAGTACGCTGATTTCTTTCAGCCCAGATGTGTAAGCTCCAGAGCAGGGGGGAGGCAGCACCGGACTCTCTGCTCTTACTTTCCAGGAGGACTGGTCCCAGCATCACTCTTCCTCAGGATGCAGGGCACAAGTGTATCCCTAGGAACTCCACACAGTGTGGTCCTGCCCTCCCAACTCAGGCGGCCCGAGGGCGTGGCTCCGGGTAGCAACAGCCTCCACAGAAGCTCATGGAGGAATTCGGGCAGGCTCTCCCGACCCGGCCAGCCCACCAGCCTCCAACTGCACAACCCTGGCCTCCTCCACAACCGCCGTCCTGCGGGTCCCTCACATATGCCGACAGCCAGCCAGACTCAACCGCTCCGAGATGGCCGACACCCGTGGACCCGCCGCTCCTCCACCGCGGGACACAACCGTCTCTCCTCCTCGCCTCCCAGCCAGGACGCCAGGCCCAGCACCATCTAGCCCAATGGATGGCTGCTAGGGGCGGAGGCTGAGCCCAGAGGCGGAGGAGGGGGAGGAGCCCAGGGCAGGGACAGAGCCCGAGGGGGCGGAGGCGGAGCCCGGGGCGGAGAAGGGGGAGGAGCCCGGAAGATGAGGGAGGCGGAGCCCGCAGTAGCAGAGGCGGAGCCTAGTGGAGGCGGAGGCGGAGCTCGGAGCGGAGACGGGGAGGGGCCTGGAAGCGGAGAAAGGCGGAGCCCTGGGAGGTGAAGGCGGAGCCCGGGGGAGGAGGGACGCGGAGCCCGGGGCGGAGGCGGAGCCTAGGAGGCACCCGCTCCACACCCTTACCTGGCTTCTCCTGGTCTCAGCCTACCATGATGAAGTAGTCCACTAGCTGAGCCATGACCGCCGCCATCGTGCCAGGGAAGCGGGTTCCGGTCCACCAGCCCTCGCCGCCACCGCCCACCAGGCCCAGGAGAGCCCAGCGTTTTCCCTTTAGCGTCTGTAGCCATAGCAACGGCGTTTACGCCAAGCTTGACAATGGAGGCGCGCACTGCGCCTGCGCTGCGCCTCGCGCAAGCCCCTCCCCCGCCCCATCTGAGAGGGCTCGGCCTTCGGGTTTCCCCGAGGCCGCTTGGACCCTGGGCTCAGGAAGTGGGCGGCTGCTCCGAGGGGGAGCTCTTAGAGTCCGCTCTCTGCCTCAACGCCCCCCTCCCCTATTCTTTATTTTCCTCTATCAGGGGTCTTTCCTTCCGCCTTCTCTCTCCCTTTTGCAGTGGGAGGAGAAGGGCTTGGAGGATCGTGAGGTCACTGGAAAGCTTGCTTTTTGCTGCCTGCTTGCCACTGGCCGCGCAGCAAAGATTCTCCTGCCCTCTGCTGGAAGCTTGTAATTTGCACCACCGAGGCTTTCTGGCTGCACGTTTTCTGTTTATGTTGTGCAGATTGGGATTTTAGAAACATGCCACCGAGCTGGCCGGGGGGGAAAAAGACTTGAGCAATCTTCAGAGACACCTATGGTTTCTGGGATTCCTGGGCTGGGAGCGTTCACCTTGGGCTTTCCTCTGAGTGCCCAAGAGAGTTGGGTTCCACCTAAGAACAGGGCATCCCAGGGATCCTCCTGAAATGGTCCTGTCGCTCCCCAGGGAGCCCTGCCCACCTGAATTTCACTGCTTTTTTGTTTCAAAGCTCTGGTAGCTGAAACAGGTATTAACTTCCAAGTTGCTCTATTGCAAAAGTGCAATCAGATAAATTCATGGGGCTCTTTGTCCAGTCTAGAGATTATCCTAGTCGATTGAGTTTATTTTTTATTTCTTTTTTATTTTTTTTAATTTTCATTAGTTACAATTTATTCACTTTGTATCCCCCCTGTAGCTCCCTCCCTCCTTCTCTCCCAATCCCACTCACCCTCTCCCTTCTCCACCCATGCCCCTCTGCCAGTCCACTGATTAGGGGTGGTTTTCCTCCCCTTCATTCTGATCCTAGTCTATCAGGTCTCATAAGGACTGGCTGCACTGTCTTCCTCTGTGGCCTGGTAAGGCTGCTCCCTAAAGGGGAGGTGAACAAAGAACAGGCCAGTCAGTTCATGTCAGAGACATGCAAAATCCATACACATAAAATAAACAATCTTTTTATACTTGGAATAAATTTATATATCATAAACGTAGATATACACTCCATTGGCATTTAATATATCTCACCATTGGACAATGAATACAGCTGTCTTGTTTCAAACCATTTTCATCACCCACCCAAAATCCATTAAATATACACTACCATTTCTCTCTCTAGGCCCTGGCAATAACCACTCACTTTCTGATTCTATGGGTTTGCCTGTTTCTTATAACTTGAATTAATCTTGTCTGGAATATTGTTTCCTAGCTTTTGGGGTTTTGCTTTTGGGTTGGTTGGTTGGTTGATATTTTGAGTGAGGGTCTCTCTGTGTAACCTTGGATGTCCTGGAACTCTCTTTGTAGACAAGGCTGACCTTGAACTCACAGAGATCTGCCTACCTCAGCCCCCTGAGTGCTGGGATTAAATGTGTGAGCCATCACACCACCACCTGGCTTTTTTCCTAGTTTTATCCATGCTCTATCATTAGTGCTGCCTTGTACTATATCAGAGCATCAGTACTGCATTCTCCTTTACTGTTGAATAACCCTCTTCTCTATGTACAAATCAGGCCTTGCTTATCCACTGGTGATTTAGAGCATTGTTTCTGTCTAGCGCCATGACCATGTATAGAAAATATGTGAGTGGGGCTAAAGAGATATCTCAGTGGTTAAGAGTACTGGTTGCTCTTTCAGAGGTCCTGAGTTCAATTCCCAGCACCCACATGGTAGCTCATAACCATCTGTACTGAGATCTGATGCCCTCTTCTGCCATGCAAGTGTACATACAGATAGAGCACTCACATACATAAAATGAATAAATCTTAAAAGAAAAAAAAAGTGCCTGAGTACCAGTTTGCAATTCTCTTGGTATATCCTTAAGAGTAGCACTAATGGACAGTAGTAAATTACATATGGTAATGATTTTACCTACCAACACTGAACAAGAATTCTAACTTTATTTCTATCTTTATATCTTTGTCAGCAGTTGTTTCCTTTTTAAATATTATAGATATCTTAAGAGGTATAGATTACTGTTTGTTTGTTTGTTTGTTTGGGATTTTGTTGTTTTGCTTTACTTTTTTAGCTTGTTTAAAAAAAGGGGGTTTTCTCTGTGTAGCCCTGGCTGTCCTAAAACTCACTCTGTAGACCAGGCTGGCCTCATACTCAGAGATCTCTCTGCCTTGTACTCCTGACTGAGTGCTGGGATTAAGAGTGTGCCACCACTGCCTGGCCCAATAAGTGTGAATTATTAATTTATGCTGTTGCTCTTAAGACAGGGTCTCACTAGAGACCCAACTAACCTGTGACCTAGTTTACTCTTGTACTCTGGATCCTCCAGCCTAATTTTCACCCCCAATACTGAGGTTAACAGCATTGAATTAACCACCAGGCCTAGCTGAGTAGATGTCTTACTGTCCTCCTGATTTATATTTCTTTAATGACTCATGGTGTTCAGCATATTTTCCTCTGTATGTCTGCCATTTCTAAATCTTCCTTGGAGAAATATCTATTCTAGTCCTCTGCCTAACTACACCTTTACCACACCCTGCTGAGGTGTCTAACCCTTGGCTTCCCCCATGCTAGGCAAGCTCTGTTGTACTGAGCCATATCCCTAGCCCAGCCCTGTTTTTTTTTGTTGTGTTTGTTATTCTAAAAACTAGACTTCTGTCAAATAAAAACTCTGCAGACTTTCTTTCTGTAGACTGTCATGTTATCTTCTTGATATTACACTTTGGTTCAAAAAAGTATTTTACTTTGATGAAGTCCAAAGTTTTATTGGTTTTCTATGATTTTTGTGTCATATTTAAAAATTAATTATTGAATTTAACATCATGAAAGTTCACTTCTATGTAACCTTTACACACTTATAGCTCTTATATTTTGGCCTTTGATCCATTTTGGGTTGACTTTATAATGATAGGGTTCTCATTTTATCTTTTTTAAAAGATCTATGTTTATTTTGTGTGTGTATAACTCTTTGTGTGTACGTATGTATGTGTGTGCATGTGATGACCAAAAGAGAGTGTCAGAGACCCCAGATCTAGAGGGAGAGACAACTGTGAGCATCCAGCATGGATGCTAGGAACTGAACTTAGTTCTTTGGATGAGAATCAAGTTCTCTTAACCACTAAGCCATCTCCCCAGCCCCCATTTACTCTTTAAATGCATATTGTTTAAATTCTCTTTGAAAATATTGACATTAACCTGAGGTAATCATTGTTCATCTAATCATTGTTCTACTAATACTAAACTACATTCCCAACTTGCAAGTTTATTTTAATTTCTTTCTTTTTCTTTATCGAAGTTGTTTTCCAAATCTAGAATTGAGAACTACCTTCTTGACTATGTTTATTCTATTAATGTCTTAGATAGACTAGTGGACATTTAAATGGCTGTTTTGTAAATGAAGTTTTCCCATGACATAAGGTAAAGGCCTAAAAGTACTGTGTGTTTCTATCTATGCATGAACACATTAACATCCACTGAAGATATACTTTGGTTTCTCACCTAACAACTGCCAGGCTGCTGAAACTAATAAGCCTGGACAGGACAGCCTGATTGATGAGGCTGGCTAAAGGCCATTCCACCCCCTAAGATAACTACCATCATCTTTCACTAAAAAGGGAGAGAAAAATCCAAGTCCAGATTTGTTTTGCTGAGGGCTGGGAGCCTCAAGTGATAAAGCTATGCAAGAGAGAAGACAGCCTTTCTTGCCTTACAAGACAAGATGAAGCTGATTCCTAGTGTGGGGGGATTTCTCAGCCTGATACTCCCCATGTGGACTGTGGTGGGGTAAGTGGTTTCACTGTACAGTCATTGCCAATGCTTGCTGTGGTTAGCCACTACAGTTTAGGCAGGCAGTCTGAGAGTTGGATTTGATCACATTTCCTGCAGCCACAACCAGGGCTCCTTCAGATTTCTTCTCCCAATCCATAACTTAGGAGACTGAGAGATGTGGAAATTTCCCTGATGACTGCCATATCTCAAAACACACAGTTGCCTAAGCAAAAATCTCAATGACTGCTACCCTCGATACTGGCCTTTCACTCAGGCCCACATTCGTCTTTCAGTCCTGTTGCTCCTACTTCCCACATGTCCATTTCACACTCACATCATTGTCATTTCCCATCTTGATAGTTTATAATACCTTCCTTACCCTTTTCCCTCTTCATTGGTTCCATGTGTGTAAAAAAATGGCTTTTTATATGTAAAACTTATTTTTTAAAATCAGGTTTTACTTATCTCAGGCTAGCCTCAAAAATTCCAAGCACATTAAGATGATGTTGAACTTCTGATGCCCCTGACTGCACCTCCTTATTAGGATTACAGGTGTGTACAAAACACGAGGTTTGATGGATGCAAGGCAAGCACTTTACCAACTGAGCTATGTTCCAAGTCCTTATATAGAAAACCTAAAGACAAAAAGCAAGATATTGACCCAGTCTTAAAATTAAGTCTGTAAGCCTGGAGCAGTGGCACACACCTGTGAGCCCGCACTCAGAGAAGCAGAGGCAGGTGGGTCGCACTGAGTTCAGGGCCAGCCTGGTCTACACAGAAAAGCCCTATTTTGAGAAAAAAAAAGTTAGTGTACCAAGCACACATTTTCAGTTTGAACTATGTTTGGAGTGCAGGAAAGAGAAATCCAGAGATGGCTGACAGACTGTATCTTAGGCCATTGTGTCTTGACATTTTTTTTTCGAAATATCTGGGACTGCAGTGGTCACAGTGGTACTGAGAGGCTTTGCAGGCTGTTCTTATATAGACTGAATATTTGGTACACAGGCCTTGGTTACATAATTTGCAGAGTCCAGTGCAAAACAAAAGTGAAGGATCCCTTGTTCAAAAGTTAAAGATTTCAAAAGCGTTAGCAGAGCATTAGAACAAAGGTGGGCTCCTCTGAGTGCAGATCCCTAGTACCTGAACAGGGTATGTTTCCACAAAGCTGACTCTGTTGGTGCAGTCTGTGTGCATGCTGGAGTAGAGAGGGGGGGTGGTTGCTGGGAATTGAGCTCAGGACCTTTAGAAAAGTAGCTAGTGTTTTTAACCTCTGAGCCATCTCTTCGGCCCATTTTTTTTTCTTTTTTTGATTTTGATTTTTATGTCTATGAGTTCTCTACATGCATATACACCTGCATGCCAGAAGAGGGCATCAGATCCCTGTATAGTTGGTTGTGAACCACAATGTGGTTGCCAGGAATTGAACTCAGGTCCTCTGGAAGGACAGCCAGTTCTATTAGCCTCCAAGTCATCTCTCCAGCCCCAATATTCTGCTTTGGTTGTTTGGTATTTTGGAGATAACAACAAAACCTAGAACCACCTTGTGCATTCTTAGCACATGATTTACCACTGAGCTACATACCCCAGCCTCAAAACAATCTCTAGTTGTTCTAGTCTTGTCATTATTGTTGAGATGATCTCACTACATAGCCCAAGTTCACCATCCTTCTGCCCCAACCTCCTAAGAGCCAGGATTACAGAAGTGTACCATTACACCCAACACTCAAAACTATTGTTTCTAAAGTGTGTGTGTGTGTGTGTGTGTGTGTGCATATTTTCAGCTTTTAGGAACTTTATTTTCATTCCACCTTTTCTGTTTGCACAGGTTTCTGCAGAGGAGCTCAGGACCCCTCAGGGGTGGCTCCAACCCAATCAATGGCCTATGCTGTGGGAGCTGTTCACCAGTCCTCAGTGTCTGGCTGGACACTCCAGTCTTCAGTAGGGAACTTCTGGATGGGTACAGAGGGCACCTGCATACCCTCAGACCGGTCTGCCACCTCGGGATGAGCGACAGTGAACTCAGGAGCTGGCACAGTCCATTCACCCTGGAATTCCTCCTCGGTCATGGCCTTCTCAGCAGCAGCCTGCTATTCTTTCTCAGTCTCCTCTGGGTATATGTAGAAGTAAAGATCAAGCATAACCTCCCATGACTGCTCACAGAAGATAGTGCCATGCATGAGGTGTACTTCCTCGGCCAGCATCCACCACTGAGTGAACTCCCTTGTTACGTGGATGGCAATGTTCACATAGTGCAGAGAATCTGTCTTGCACTGAGCAATGGTAGGCAGGTTGACCTAAGCAGCCTCTGGGAAGGGCTGGTTTCAGCCCTGAGATCAGTTACCACTAGAAGCCATGGCTCCCTGAAGCTGCTTGCATCTGGTTAGTGAAGATCCCAGGTGTGAAGGGGGCAGCAATTGGAGTGGCTACAGTGGTAGCGGCAAACTTCAGCACAGCTTGCTCACCAGTGTTCCTGGAGGCGATGACACTGCCATCAGCAAGGTTCTCAATGGCAACAATAGCCTGAGCTGCAAGCAACAGGTCCTTTTCAGATTTATGATGTAGATACCATCACTTTCCTTTTGTAGATGCATTGCTCCATCTGAAAGTCAAGGTTCCTGCCACCTAACTGGGTTCCTGTGGCAAGGCACTTGAGGACATCCTCCTACTTCATCTGCAGGACATCAAGGGCTCAGAACATTGTGTAAGTTTCCCCTTTAAATTATGCTGGGAATCAAGAACAAGACCATATGGACCCATCCACAGGCAGTGCATAAAAGTGTGTGTATGTTTAAATTTTTGTAATCTTACTATTAAGTTTATAGGACAAAAAGATCTTTGAGATAAGTGTACACTAAATCATTTCTATCCTATTTTCAAACCACTTGTCTTAGTTACTTTTCTATCACTATGCTAAGATATCATGACCAAAGCAGCTTATAGAAGAAACAGTTGTTTGGGTACTTAGAGTTTCAGATGATAAGTCCATGAATATCATGGCAGGGACCATGGTGGCAGACAGTAATGGCAGACAGAGCACCAGAGAGAACAGTGGTTCAGAGCTTACATCCTGATCTATAAGTATGAGGCAAAGAGCTAACTGAGAATGTGTGGG
Source organism: Meriones unguiculatus (assembly GCF_030254825.1). NCBI lineage: Eukaryota > Metazoa > Chordata > Mammalia > Rodentia > Muridae > Meriones > Meriones unguiculatus. Next base: position 149,985 of record NW_026843679.1, read on the forward strand.
ATTTTAAAACCTCAGAGCTGACCCACAGTGACACACCTCTTCAACAAGATCACACTTATTTTTCCAAAATTGTTCCACCAATGGGAGACCAGATTTTCAAACATATGAGATAGTAGGGGTCATTTTCATTCAAAGAACTACACTCCTCAATAGCTTCCTATGTAGCCAGGAATTAAGATAAAAATTTGAATGTCCCAAAGCATCTCAGGCACTCAGATTCTTGTGCTGTTTTGTTGTTGCTGCTGCTGTTTTGTTTTTGAGACCGAGTTTCATATAGTCCAGGTTGACCTTCATTCCTGACCTCCCTGTTGCTCCATTTACAGGCATGTGTCACCACACTTGCTTTATGATAGTTTTTGTTTTGTTTTGTTTATTTGTTTGTTTGTTTTGGTTGGTTGGTTGTTTTGCTTTGCTTTTCAAGACAGAATCTCCCTGTGTAGCTTTGCCTGGACTGGACTAGCTCTGTTGACCAGGATGGCCTCAAAATCACTGAGATCCAGTGTGTGCCACCATGCCTGCTGACCTCTTTTTTTTTTGAGGGGGTATTTTTATCTTTTCTTTAGATGAGTGATAAGATTATTTTACTTGTATGTATATAAGTGTACCACATGTGTGCCTTATATCCCAGGAGGCCATATGGCATCAACTTTTCTGTAACAGGAGTTACAGAAGATTGTGAACCACCATGGACATGCTAGGAACTCTGCAAAAAAAAAAGTAGAGAATGTTTTGCTTTGTTCTAAGATTTATTATGTATACAATGTTGTGTTTTCATATACACCTGCATGCCAGAAGAGGGCAACAGATTTCATTGTGAGCCACCATGTGGTTGTTGGGAATTGAACTCATGACAAAAAGCAGCCAGTCCTCTTAAGGAATGAGGCATCCCTCCAGCCCCACAAAAAATACAGAAAAATACAGAAAGTATTTTTCATCACTAAGCCATCTCTTCAGCCCCTCTGGCTTCCTCTTTAATCTTTGTTATTTCTTTTTGAGAAGCACATGGTGGGAGTGTAGCTCAGTTGATAAGAGGTGGATCAGACGGATCAGAAATTTAAGCTGTTTAGTATAAGGCCAGGCTGGGGTACAGGGGACCCTAACCAAGTAATAATAATAGTAATAACTATAATACGCTTCAGGTAAAAGCATTATTTGGCGATCATTGTTCCAAGCCAGAGCTAACCTCATGTCACCAACTTTCCTCAGAGAAAAAGCAAGGAGGCAACATGGTCCAGCCCAACAGGATTTTCTGCATACTGATCCCTCTCCAACCGAGATTTCCCAGCCAACCATGTGGAAATGTGTGCTCCCACAGGAGACCAGAGGTGCCCCAGCTTGTAGCGCTGGCAGTATGGGGCAGGCAAAGTCACAATGGATCACAACTGTTTTGTCACCAGCCCACTGAGACCATCACAAGCAAACAAAACCGCAAAAGAACAACACAAGAAAAAATGCACTGGGTACAATGCGTGCAAAGAAAATGGAAGAAGAAAATACCAAAACTCAAAACAGTGACCTGTCTCTCTATGGGCCCTCTATCCTGTTCCATAAGTGGTGACCTACACCGAAATCAGGATCCAACCAACTACACCAGAGTTTGGAATGGTGTCCTGCATTCAGCCAGACCAGAGAATGACGCAGTAAAATATCTGTTGATCTCTACCAGACCAGAGTCCAAACACCAGCCAAACTCTGCCAGACCAGAGACCACAGCAGCAGCAAATCTCGGCCAGATCACAGTCCAGAGCAGCATCCAAACTCTGCCAGACCTGAGGCCAGAGTAGTGGCTAAGCTCTGCCATTCCAGAGACCAGAGAACATTGGCAGAGGTGCCAAGCCTGGGGCTCCACATACTGTATCCATCCTTTGGCACCTCCTTGCCACTCTCATGGGAGCCTGTGGAGCATAGCTCAAGCTTCCCTGAAATGGGAAAGAATCAAGTCTAGAGGGATAGAAGGATTCTGTCCCATGTCCTCAGTCAGTCTCAGAGACAAAAAAATGGCAACAAGGGACAAAACAGTTAAACAAGACACAAACAGCTAGATCCCATTGCTTGTGCAGCAGAAAAATACACAGAGCTAGACAGCAGATTCCACCATTCCTGCAGTGGAAAAAAATGAAAGTAGGATATCAGAGAATCTCTGCTACAGGAGATACCTGCATTGTCCTTGTCCAACGATCCAGAGATCACAGAAAACTGGGTACTCTACCACCCTTTACAGATAGGGGCACATTCATCCTCTCTGAGGTCCAGAGATCACAGAAAACTCAGTACTCAATTACCTTTACAAATGTGCCTCTTTGAGGGGGGGTCTGGAAAGTCTTCCAGGCCCCCTCTGCCCCACAGCTGTCCAAAGCATCAGCTCTAACCTTTCTGACCACACAGATTACACATTTTGCCTCGAGTCTTGAAAAAAGAAACTACAGAAACACAGAGCCAGACACAGAGAGATACTGACAGAGTGCTCACTTACTGGCTGTTGTTCAGCTCCATGTGCTGGGGGTGCTTGGGAGACTTGGGAATCCAATATGAGAACCCATATGTTATGGCCAGCACTTAGGGTCACCAAAGATCATCAGGAGCTGGACCATATATGCAAGAGCAAAGAGTTTTATTTGGGCTTAAGCTGGGTCTCTCCATCATTACCAACACAATGGATCAGAGAGGAGAGCCCTGAGCAGCTGCATGGCAGGGTTTTGATTGGGGTCTGAGGAAGGACCAGGAAGTTGTAGTTTAACAGTTAAAGGATTGGGTGACATTCAGCAAGGGCAAGCTTTTTATCAAGTGATTGGCTAGCTAACATAACTCTAGGCCTCAGGAATGTTAGGTATTTTCTGTGTCATTGAATCTTCTACAAGGTTGGTAGGGTGCTCAGCACAATTGTCCCACTTTAAGATACTTTTCCATCCTTGTGGTTATCCTCAGACTGTTCCTTGGGTAGGGAATCTTATGACATGGCCCAATTCCTGGTGATCTTGGGGTAGAGTCACTAGTCTGGTGACCTTTAGGTGACCTTTTTTAGTCCTAGTTCCTGGTGATCTTTGGGGGTGTCAGGTAGGTTCTCTAAGTTCTAAAAGATCCATTTGGATTTTGTGGGGGTTGTAAATGATATGTCCTGTGTCAGAAAGCACTCCAATATCAAGCTATGATATAGAAGAGTAGAACTGATGATGTAAAGTATTTACTATTGCTGAGAAACTAGAATTTAGCCGAGGGAAAACTGCCTGTAAAACACTACACAAATAAGTAGTATGATAACCAGGCCTGTTAGAGATTAGGATCGGAGGATGCACATGTTTGCTGACCAGGATTATCTAGAAATGTGGCAGGATGAGTTCTTTTAATTTGTAATTTTCCAACGTGTATTTATTAATTCATGAATGTGAATGAAAACAGACCAGATTGGTGGGTGTACAATTTGGGTCAGGTAGCTTGATCCAGTGAATATTGAATTTCAAATTAATGGACTTTCCTATGCCCATATGTACAATCCTCATTGAAATAGTTCTGTCAGTTCAAATTTGAGCCACAGGCTAGTGGATAAAGCTGTGTCTGTCAGGTTACAGGTCTCAGCAGCTAATATTGTACACAGGGACAACATTAAACAGTATCTTATTAATGGCTTTCACTCTACAAGAGATTGACCTGTGTTTTTCAAAGTCAGTATGCTATGTGTATTTTTCAACTAAGAGGTTAAGATCACTGGCTGCTCTTTCAGAGATCACAAGTTTAATTCCCAACAACCACATGGTGGCTCACAACATCTATATGAAATCTGGTGCTCTCTTCTGGCGTGCAAGTGTACATGCATGCAGAACACTGTATACATAATAAATAAATAAATAAATAAATAAATAAATAAGTCAGTTGTTGGTATTACTAAATTTTATTTTGTTGATGAATCACTGCTCTAGTCTATTAGTTAATATTCTCTGATAATCCCCAGTCATTAAGAATTTCATTCCTTTTTCTTTAGTGCTTTGATTTTTGTTTTTGTTTAAAGCAATGTCTCCTGTAGATCAGCCTTTCACATGTTATGTAGTTTACACTTTATTTGAACACTGAATGCTACCTCTACAGCCCAGTGCCTACAATATAATCCTCCAACTCTTTTCAGGTGGGCCCTGACTGGTTAGTGTGAAGTAAAAGAGATCAGTGAATGAGTGTCCACTGACTTCCCTGGGTTTTGTTTGTTTGTTTGTTTGGAGCTGGGTGATTACAAATAAAGCGAGACCTGTGTAAGAATTGAGCTCACTGAGCTACTTTGAAGCTGGTGTTGTCACAACACAGAAAGGGAGGGGAAGAGGGAAGATGGCAATGATAATGGTAATCAATTTTAGATGGTCAGTAAATGTGAAAAGTGTATACTTAGGGCTGGGAGTTATACACAAAGAGAATCAAGAATATGGATTAGTTGCTGAACTTGTTTCTGGAAAGCAAATTTTTACAGTTACACTAGTTCAAACACAGAGAAGATCTGGACAAAGTGGGGTGGTAGTGCCTAGCAGGAATGCTTTCCCCTCCCCCCATTTGAAAATGCACAACCTGAGAGAGAAAAGGTGTGAGTAATATTTTGTGTGCTCTAATACATACTTGAATTCCCTGAAGAATATTGGACCATAAAGCCATTTTCAACTTTTAAAAATAATTTTTAAGATTATAATGAAATCGTTTCAACTTTCTCATTCCTCTCTACTCTTACATCTCAAAAGATGGGATAAATCCTTAAGGTGGCTACTTAACAATCAAAGCAGATTTGGCTGTCAGGTTCTCCCAGCATCCCTCAGTCCTTACCTGTTACAAGGTATGGGTGTCAAACAGAGTTCTCTAGCCCAGGAGTTAAGCTGCCCTCCTCCCAGCTGTCCTCCCTTATGTATTCTAACCGTTTTGGTTACCTGGTCTTTTTCATTTATCATTTATCCTCCTGGCCCTTTGTTCTGGCTCTCTACTTCCCTCTGTCCTCTCTTCTCACATAGCTCAGGGTCATGTCAACTCTAGACTGTCCCACATTTCCCTGTGTCTATCTATAATAAACTTTCTACTCCAACATACCTAGGAACAGCCACATCCTTTTTGTTTTATATCTCATTTTCGATGAGCTTAACTACTCCTTGATTCGAATTCATGGCCGTTTGTTTCTTTAATGGTTGTTACTGTTTGTCTTTGACTGAAGTTTCGATGAAGGACTTCCCAACTATGAGGTAGAGATGAATGCACTGGACACTGAGTGTGTAACATAAATTACCTGTATCATGGAAAATGAACAGGTGCCCTGGGAGAGTGGAAGACTGTATTTTAAATTATTTCCAAAATGAGGGTGTTGCAGGATTTGATCCCAGTGTGATTCCTTAGATTGTGAACTGTAAAAACCTGGGCTTTGTTTGGTATGGTTGAGCCCTAACACAAATCTTAATTCCAAGAACTTTCCATTTATTCTAAACAGGTGATTATGGTATGAATCCGTCAGCCCTGGAACATACCTTTAATTCAAAAGCTCCCTGTGCATAGGATTAAATAATGTTAACCCTAGGTCAAGAGGCAAAGCAAGAAGCCAGCTGACAGGGATTAAAGAGTAAGTGGAAATTTCAGCTGAAATGTATTTAAGACAGAGTGTAAAAGTGGAAGGAGTTTTAGCTTGGTAGCTATGGGGCTTTTTGAGCTTTGAGCTAGAACGCCTTTGGTGTTGGATCAGTTTGGCCTATCCCCCCTGAGCTGTCATCTGAACTGGTGAGCTTTTGGAGCTTTTTCCTCTTAGATGTGAGGTGAGTAGCAGGGTCAGATGGATGCTTTATCTGACTTTCTGAACTACCAGGTTTTCTCCCCAGTACCTAGCTCCTGGGTCTGTATTGGTAAACTCAAACAATTGGGATTTTCATTTTTTTATAACAACACTAGGGTTCTGTGAGCCCCTAGGGGTTGGGGCAAAGCTAGAATACCTCTGCTATCTGCATCAGTTGATCTTTTATACACTGGTAGAAGAGCTACTACTGTCCTGAGACTCAGCTGTATTGTCCAAGCTAATGAGAGAGTCTGCATGGGACTAGCAGTAAGGACCAACAGTGGGAGGTAGCTTATGGGTTTGTTCTGGGATTGTACTCTGATGTAGCTGTAGGGAGCTGTGAATGAGACCAGAGCCCATGCCATGGTGAGTGAGGGGCCATTGTTCCCAGGCCAGGCAGAGCAGGTCTGCTAAGCTATCACGGCCTATTCTGCTTTGACCGAGATGGGCTGTGTTTCAGACTCTGATTCTGTTGTTTTCCATGTGGTGACTTCAGCAGAGATCCTTGTCCTCTTACCCTTCTTGAGTGTTGACTGTTCAAGGAGGAGGGGACCCTGTGGCTTGGGCAGTAGAAAGTTGTGGTGCTTATAGTATCACTATCTAGTGTGCACACCCAGGCATTGCTTTTGCTGTGCATTAGATAGATAGATTGGAAAACTGAAAGTCTCATTTCTAGAAATGCCTCATGTTATATTCCACACATGGTTTTGTGTAACAAATTTTATAAATAGTTTTGAAAGTGGTAAAAAAAAAGTGGTGGTGGTCATCTTAAGCAATACTTGCTTATTTTTTTTAATTTATTTTTTACCTTTCAACTATCAATGAACACACTGGTGTAATTCAGGAAAATTGAATTCTTGGGTTCAAAAGGATTTTCTGAGGTGCAAAATTTTGTCCGTGTCAGGTGTGCCTGGTTTTAGATAAGTGAATAGGGCAGATTCCACATCTTGTGACATAATCCACACAGCAGGAAACATTAAATTATTCTCCAACTTTGTTTTGGGTGTGAGTGTTGGCAAGGGCAGAGATGTGCCTGAACCCACAAGGCGACATGAGGGACTGAAAGCCATAGCTCATCTTTTTGATCACCTCCACTTTCTAAGAGACATCCAGAACAAAAGGACTCTCTGGAAAGGACATTAGGAGTAGCTGCAAAGTCAAAAATATAACAGTTTTGGTGTACTTTGAGTTTGTCTTGTAGGAGTTGTGAAATCTGTGTTTATTTAATTTGTATTAAATTTAAAAAAATCAAAGATATCTCTGATCCAGTGTACATTTTTCATGTTAGAGTTTCTTTAGTTTTTTTCATGTAAAATTGGCTATATTTTAGGCTTATGTTTTTGGCTTTTTTCTCCCACAAATACTGAACATATTCTTGATTGTTGAAGTTTGTGGGGAGTACAGAAGTCACATCATGCCAGAAGATTTATGAGATTAGTGGCAATAGAGTCTTCATTTGTTTTCCTCTATTTCTTACCAGGTGGCTTTTCTGATATTAGAGTTAGAGATTTTGGATTGTCCTTTAGCAAGCACATAAAGACAATTTGCACTTATGTCTGTAAAAGGCCGAAGAGACAACATTAAGGTGAGTGATACCACTTGACCAGTTACTCCTTTTCTTTGGGCATATTCTTTTGGTGACATATTCTGTCCTTTTTCTTCAGAAGTTTCATGTGGTGGTCCAGTGGTATCCATATTATTTAGTTGGATGTTTTTATTCTCCTGAAAAGATTACATCAAAACCCTGCCCCATACCCATTTTTTATTTAAGAAGAAATCACTAGTCTTTATAAGTTTGTTTGGACTCAATGACCAAGGTCTCTGATGAAGAGTTACCTCTGCTTATTCAGAAGATCTCTACTATTCAAATCTTATCATTATCAATTTTGATAGGATCCACCTTTCTTTTCCTGTTAAAACATTCTGTTTTACCAGTGAAGACACAGTTCAGTAGTTTCTCACTGTCTACTCCTTTTAGTTATGTTTACTTCTTTTTTTCTAGAGTATTTAGGTGTGCTGTTAAGTTGCTACTAAGAGATCTTTCTGATTATTTTTTTCTGAATGTACTTAGTGCTATGAACTGTCTTCTGTTCAACATTTACATTGTGTACTATAAGTTTTGATATGCTGTGTATTCATTTCATTTACTTCTAGAAAGTCTTTAATTTCTTTATTTCAGTTTTGATCCATTTTTTATTCAGTAGAGAGTTGTTGAATTTCTATGAGTTCGTAAGCTTTCTATTGTTTTTGTTATTGGTGATGTGCTGCTTTAAACCTTAGTGGTCTGATAGGATGCAGGAGGTTATTGCAAATTTCTTATATCTTTTGAGACTTCCACTGTTCAAGTATATCATCAATTTTGGAGAGCAATATATGATTTGCTGAGAAGAAGGAACAATCTTTTGTGCTTGGGTAGATGTTCTGTAAATATTATTTGGGTATATTTAGATTTTTGATGTTAGCTGGAGCATTTCTCTGTTCAGTTTGGTCAGGAGGAACTGTCCTTTGGTGAGAGTGATATATTGAAGTCTTTCCCTATCAGTTTATGAGGGCCAGGATGTGATGCAAGCACTGCAGAAGTGTTTCTTTTATAACTTAGGTGCTCTTAGGTTGGGAGCATACATGTTAAGTATTGAAATGTTATATTGCTGGATTTTTTTAATACATCATGTCCTTTGCCATCTTTGATTAGGTTTTTGAAAGCTGTTTCATTGGATATTAAAATTGATATACAAGCTTGATACTCCAGTCCACTTATTTAGAATATCTTTTTCCAAACCTTTACCTTGAGATAATGTCTATCTTGATGTGAAGCTGTGTTTTTCTGTATTTAGAAAAAGGGTGGATTCTATTTTATCATCCATTTTGTGAGTCTGTGTTTTTTTATTGGTGAATTTGGGTTAATGTTATTAAGAGATATCATTGAACAGTGATTGTTATTTTGGTGGTGGTGGTGGTTTTAGCACCTTGAGTGGGGCTGTATTTATAGATACATATTATTTAAAATTGACCTTTTTATGGAACATCTTATTTTCCCCATTTGGTGATTGAAAGTTTCTGGGCATAGTTAGTAATTTGTGTTGGCTTCTGTAGTTTTTTAGAATCAGAAGCACTGTGTCTAAGCCCTTCAACTTCTAGCATTTTTACTGAGAATACAGGATTAATTCCAATAGATCTGCCTTTTTTTGGTTGGTTTTTGTTTGTTTTGGTTTGTCTGATTGGTTGGTTAGTTTGGTTTCTTTGTTTGTTTTTAGTTGCAGCTTTTCATATTCTTTCTTCATTCTGTATATTTAGAGTTTTGATTATTCTCTGGTAAGAGGACTTTCTTTTCTGGTCCAGTGTCTTTGATATTTTGTATGCTTCTTGTGCCTTGATAGACATCTTCTTCTTTAGGTTAAGAAATTTTTCTTGTATGATTTTGTTGAAAATGTCTTCTGGACCTTTGATCTCATCCTTCTTCTTCTAATCTGATTATCAGCATGTTGTGTGTTGTCATACTGTCCCGTAAATCCTGAATGTTCCCTGAAAGTTTGTATGTAGACAGGCTGGTTTTGAACTTACAGCTCTAACTCCACTCAAGTGTTGGGCTTAAATGTAGGCCAACATGCCTGGCATCAACATCACCATCATTGGCTGCTGAGCATGGAATATACGGATTTAGGTATTTATTTTGTTTTGTTTTGTATATGTAAGCATAGGTTATTGTGTTGATCTTCATCAACATCTTGCATTTGAAATATTGGCAGGGAGTATATTTAATTTCTTGGGATGGCATTTATTCATTGACACTAACACTATCTGAGCTTTCTGAGACATTGAATTGTGGGTTTGTGACGCTCTTCTTACCTGTTGTATTTTTTTATTTTATTCGTTTGTTTTATTCACATTTAATTTATTTTTAATTTAAATTTGTTTTTTTTAATTTATTCTCTGACATGAACTTGAGCCTTTGATTACCTCCTCCTAAGTGTTGCAGCCTTGCAATGCCACAGAGGAAGATGATGCAGCTATCCTTGATGAGACCTGATAAGCTAAAAGGGAAGGAGTTCCTCCTCAATTAGAAGACTAGAGAAAGGGAATAGGGGCAGAAGAAGGAGGGTGGGTGGGACTGAGAGGATATGAGGGAGGGGCTACAGCAAGGATACAAAGTGAACACATTGTAATAAATAAATAAATTAAATTAAAAATAATTTATTCACTTAACATCCCAATTGTAATCCTCTCTCTCATCTCTTCCTAGTCTCACCCTCCATTCTTCTTTCTCCTTTATGCCATTTCCAATATCTCAGATACAGGGAGCCCTCCTCTCCTACCATCTGAACCCAGCCTATCAAGTCTCACTAGGATTTCCTGCATCCTCATCCTCTGTGGCATAGCAATGCCCCCTCCACCAAGGGGAAGTGATCAAATAGCAGACAACAGAGTCCATGTCAGAGCAGGCACCTTCTCCCCTTACTACGGATAGAACATGGAGACTGAGCTTCCTATCAGCTACATCTGAGCAGCGGTCTAGGTCCTCTTCATGAATGGTCTTTGGTGGGTGCATCAATCTCTCCAAGTCCCCATGGGCCCAGATTTGTTGTCCTTGTTGGTCTTCTTATGGAGGTCCTGCCAGCTCTGGGTCTTTCTATATTCTATCCTCCCACTCTTTCCTATGATTCCCTGTGCTCTACCCAAAGTTTGGCTGTGAATCTTAGCATCTGCTTCGATCCCCTCCTGGGCAGAGTCTTTCGGAGGATATGTTTGTTAGGCTCTCATTCTCTTCCCTCTCCTCAGTCACTTCTGGTGTCGATTCTATTTGCCCTTTTGAATAAGACTTGACCATCTTCCATAGGGTACTCCTTTTTATTTAGCTCCTTTAGGTCTGTAGATTGTAGTATGTTTATCCTATATTATGGCCATTACCATTTACAAGTGAGTATATACCATGCATGTCTTTCTGGTTTTGGAATAACTCACTTAGGATGATCATTTTTAGTTCCATCTACTTGCCTGAAAATTTTATAATTTCCTTGTTTTTTTAAAATACCCGAGGTGCATTCCATTGTGTGAATGTACCACAATTTCTGTAAAACAATGGTTTGGTTGAGAGATGTGTAGTTTGTTTCTCTGTTATTGCCATTATGAATATAGATGCTATGAACACAGTTGAGCAAATATTTTTGTTGAATGGTGGAGCATCTTTTTGATATATTCCCAGGAATGGTAGAGCTGGGTCTTGAAGTAACACTATTTTCAATGTCTGAGAAAGCATCAGATTGATTTCTAAAGTGGTTGTATAAGTTTGCACTCCCACCAGCAATGGAGGAGTATTCTTCTTTCTCCACATTCTCATTAGCTTGCTGTCACTTCACGTTTTGACCTTAGCCATGATGGGTTTAAGATGGAATGTCATTTGCATTTCCATGATGACTACAGATATTGAGCATTTAATGTCCACCATTTGATATTCCTCTGTGGAGAAATCTCTGTATAGTTCTGTACCCCAGTTTTAAATTGGATTATTTGGATTGTTGGAGTTTAATTTCTTGAGCTCTTTATAAATATTGTTTATTAGCTCTTCCTGTTGTATGTAGGGTTGGTGGAGATCTTTTGTCAGGCTGTAGGCAGTCATCTTGTTCTACTGACAGAGTTCTTTGCTTCATAAAAGCTTTTTTCTTTCACGAGATCCTATTTGTTAATTCTTCATCTTCGAGCCAGTGTTCTTGGTGTTCTGTTAAGGAAGTTACCTTCTATGCCAATGAGATCAAGCTCTTTCCCAATTTTTCTTCTAACAGATTTAGTGTATCTGGTTTTATGTTGAGGTCTTTAGAACAACTTGGACTGTAGTTTGATGCAGGGTGATAAATATGGATCTATTTTCATTTTTCTACATGTAGACATCCAGTTAGACCAGCACCATTTGTTGAAGATGCTGTCATTTTTCCATTGCATGCTTTTGGCTTCTTTGTCAAAAATCAAGTGGCCATAGGTGTGTTGGTTCACTTATGGGTCTTCACTTCAATTCCATTCATCCACCATTCTGTTTTTATCACAGTACTGTGCAGTTTTTATTACTATTGTTTTATAGTAGAGCTTGAGATCAGGGAAGGTGATACCTAATGAAGATCTGTCTTTGAACATGATTGTTTTAGCTATTCTGGCTTTTTATTTTTCCATATGAAGCTGGGAATAATTTTTTCAAATTCCTTAAGAATTATATTGATATTTTGATGGGAATATCATTGAATCTGTAGATTGTTTTTGTTACAATGACAATTTTTACTATGTTGATCCTACTGATCCATAAGCATGAGAGATATTTCTATCTTCTGGTATCTTTTTCAATTTCTTTTTTGGGTTTTTTGTTGTTGTTGTTGTTCATATAGGTTTTTTACTGGCTTGTTGAAGATAACACCAAAATACATTATGTTTTTTTTTTTTTTTTTTTTTTTTTTTACTGGCTATTGTGAAGTGTGTTATTTTCCTAATTTTTTTCAGTCCATTTGTCCTTTGCATACAGGAGTGTATTTTTTTGAGTTTTCTTTTTCGTTTTTAGTTAACTTTATATCCAGCCACTTTGCTGAAGTGTTTTTCAACTGTAGGAGTTCCCTACAGTAGAATATTGGGGGTCATTTTTGTTTACTGTCATATCATCTGTGAATCAAGATACTTTGACTTCTTCCTTATCAATTTGTATCCCCTTAATCTCCTTTAGTTGTCTTATTGCCCTAGATAGGACTTCGAGTACTGTATTGAAGAGATTTGGAGAGAGTGTGTAGCCTTGTCTTGTCCCCAAGTCCAGTGGAATTGACTTAACATTTTTTTCATTTAGTTTGATGTTAGCTATATACTATTCTGTATATATTCTGTATATTCTGTATATATTCTGTATACTATCTTTACTATTTTTAGATATGTGCCTTTGTCCCTGGTCTCTCTAAGACTTTAAACAAGAATAACTGTTGGATATTGTCAAATGCTTTTTCAGCATCTAAGAAAATGGTCTTTTTTTTTCAATTTGTTTATACAGTGGATTACATTGATGGATTCCATATGCTTAACCACCCTTGCATGCCTGGGATGAAGCCTACTTGGTCATGGTGGATGACATCTTTGATATGTTCTTGGATTTGGTTTGCAAGTATTTTATAGAGTATTTTTACATCATTGTTCATAAAAGAGATTGGTCTGAAGTTCTCTTTCTTTTTGGGGATCTTTGAGGATTTATCAAGGTGACTGTGGTCTCACCAAAGGAATTTGGTCATGTTGCATCTATTTCTATTTTGTGAAATAATTTGGAGAATATCAGTATTCGCTCTTCTTTGAAGGTCTTGTAGAATTCTGCTCTGAAATCATCTGACCCTTGGATTTTTTTTGGTTGGGAGTATTTTGATGGCTGCCTCTATTGCCTTATTCACTATAAGGCTATTTAATATCTTTACCTGATGTTGATTCAACTTTGCTAAGTGGATTTTAAAGAGAATTGTATATTTCATTTAGATTTTCAAATTTTGGAGCATATAGGCTTTTGACATAAAAGGTAATGGTTCTTTGGATTTTCTCAGTGTATATTATATCTTTTTCTTTCAGACTTTGTTGATTTGGATAGTGTCTTTCCGCCATTTACTTAGTTTGGCTAAGAATTTGTCTGTGTTTTTTATTTTCTCAAAGAACTAGCTCTTGGTTTCGTTGATTCTTTGAATTATTATCTTTGTTTCTAATTTATTGATATCAGGCCTGAGTTTGTTTTTTCCTAGTGGTCTACTCTTGCTGGGTGTGTCTGCTTCTTTTTTCTTAGGTCTTTCCGGTATGCCATTAAGTTGCTTGTATGGGATGCCTCCATTAGCTTATGATGGCCTTTGTTGGTATTCAAACTCCTCTTCGGACTGCTTTCATTGCATCCCATATGAAGTTGAGAAATCTTCTATCAAGGTTTGTAAAATATTCTGTTGGTATTTTGATGGAAATTTCATTGAATCTGTACATTACTTTTGGTAAGATGTCCATTTTTACTATGTTAACCCTGCCAAGCCATGAGTATCGGAGATAGTTCCATATTCTGATATCTTCTTCTAATTCTTTCTTCAGAGACTTGAAGTTTTTTTTATATAAGTCTTTGACTTGCTTGGATATGGTCACACCAAGGTACTTTATGTCCTTTGTGGCTATTGTGAACGGTGTTGTTTCACAAATTTCTTTCTCAGCCCTTTTATCTTTTGTATACAGGAGGGCTACTGATTTTTTTTTGAGATAATTTTGTATCCAGCCACTTTGCTGATGGTGTTTATCATCTGTAGGAGTCCCCTGGTAGAAGTTTTGGAGTTACTCAAGTATACTATCATATAATCTGCAAATAGTGATACTTTGACTTCTTCCTTACCAATTTGTATCCTTTTGGTCTCCTTTAATTTTCTTCTTGTTCTAGCAAGGACTTCAAGAACTATGTTGAAGAGATATGGAGAGAGTGGGCAGCCTTGCCTTGTCCCTGAATTCAGTGGGATTGCTTTAAGTTTCTCTCTGTTTACTTGATGTTGGCTACAGGCTTGCTGTATATTGCTTTTACTATGTTTAGGTATGTGCCTTGTATCCCTGATCTCTCCAATAGTTTAAACATGAATGGATGCTGGATTTTTTTCAAATGCTTTTTCAGCATCTAAGGAGATTATCATGTTTTTTTCTTTCAATTTTTTAATATTGTGGATCACATTAATGGATTTCCGTTTGTTGAACCACCCCTGCATACCTGGCATGAAGCCTACATCGTCATAGTGGATGATATATTTGATGTGTTCTTGTATTGGGTTTGCAAAGTATTTTGTTGTGTATTTTTGCATCAATGTTCATAAGGGAGATTGGCCTGAAATTCTCTTTCTTTGTTGGGTCTTTGTGAGGTTTAGGTTACAAAGTGACTGTGGCTTCAATGAATGAGTTTCGTAGTGTTCCTTCTGTTCCTATTTTGTGGAATAAATTGAAGATAGCTGGAGTTACCTCTTCTTTGAAGGTGTGGTAGAATTCTGCACTGAAACCATCTGGTCCTGAGCTTTTTGTGGATTGGAGTCTTTTGAGGAATGCTATTTCCTTAGTGGATAAAGGACTATTTTATTGATTCAGCTTTGGTAAGTGTAATTGATTAAGAAAATTGTCTATTTCATTTAGATTTTCAAATTTTATGGCATATAGACTTTTGAAGTAAGTCCTAACGATTGTTTGGATTTCCTTAGTGTCTTTTGTTTTGTCCCATTTTCATTTCTGATTTTGTTAATTTGGACAATCTCTCTCTGCCTTTTAGTTAGTTTAGCTAAGGGTTTGTCTATCTTGTTAATTTTCTCAAAGAACCAGGTCTTGGTTTCATTGATTCTTTGAAATGTTTTATTTATTTCTAATTTATTGATTTCAGTCCTGAGTTTGATTATTTCCAGGTGTCTCTTCTTTTTCGGTGTGTCTGCTTCTTTTTTTCTAGGGCCATTAGATGGGCTATTAGGTTGATTGTGTGAGATGTTACAAATTTCTTCTTGAAGGCACTTAGTGCTGTGAACTTTCCTCTTAGCACTGCTTTCATTGTCTCCCATAAGTTTGGTTGTGTTGTGTCTTCGAATTCTAGGAAGACTTTAAGTTCTTTCTTTATTTCTTCCCTGACCCAGCTGTCATTTAGTAGTGAGTTGTTTAGTTTCCATGTGAGTGTAGGCTTTTTGCTATTTCTGTTGTTGTTGAGGTCCAGCTTTAGTCCATGGTAATTAGATAGGATACAAGGCATTATTTCAATCTTCTTATATCTGTTGAGATTCACTTTGTGACCAACGACATGGTCTATTTTGGAGAAGGTTCCATGAGGTGCTGAGAAGAAGGTAAATTCTTTTGTCTTTGAGTGTAAGATTCTGTAGATATCTGTTAGGTCCATTTGATACATGACCTCTATTAGAGATATTGTTTCTTTGTTTAATTTCTGTTGTTTACTTGTCCTTTGTTGAGAGTGGGGTGTTGAAGTTTCCCAGTAGTAATGTATGGGGATTTGTGTGCGGTTTAGGTTTTATTGATCTTTCTTTTACAAACGTGGGTATCTTTGTATTTGGAGCATAGATGTTCAGAATTATGATTTCTTCTTGGCGGAATTTTCCTTTGATGAGTATGAAATGACCTTCCTCATGTCTTTTGATTAATTTTGGTTGAAAATCTACTTTATTAGATATTAAAATGGCTACTCCTGCATGTTTCTTGGCTCCATTTGCTTGGAACCTTCCACCTTTCTATTTTGTGACTTAGATGTGTTTCTTGTATGCAACAGATTGTTGGGTCTTGTTTACATATCCATTCTGTAAGTCTGTGTCTTTATTGGAGTGTTAAGTCCATTGATGTTGAGGGAAATTAATGACCAGTGGCTGTTAGTTCCTTTTATTTTGATGTTGCTTGTGGTAGTGTGTTTGTGTGCTTGGTTACTTTTAGTTTTGCTCTAGTGACATTATTTCTTTCCTGTGTTTTCCTGAATGTAGTTAGCTTTCCTGGGTTGTAGTTTTCCTTCTAGGAGCTTCTGTACCCCTGGATTTGTGGGTAGGTGTTGTTTAAATTTGTTTTTGTCATTAAATATCTTGTTTGCTCCATCTATGATGACTGAGATTTTGCTGGGTATAGTAGCCTGGGTGGTCATCTGTGTTCTCTTAGGGTCTTCATGATATCTGTTCAGGCCCTTCTGGCTTTCATAGTCTCTGATGAAAAGTCAGGTGTGATTCTTATGGGTTTGCCATTATATGTTAAGTTGGCCTTTTTCCTTTGCAGCTTTTAGTATTTTTTCTTTGTTCTGTATACTTACTGTTTATTATGTGGTGGGAGGATTTTCTATTCTGGTCTAATTTATTGGGTGTTCTGTAGACCTCTTGTATTCTTATAGACCTCTCTTTTAAGTTGGGGAAATTTTCTTCTATGATTTTGTTGAAAATATTTTGTGGGCCTTGGAGGAGGGAACCTTCTTTTTCCTCTATTCCTATTATTTTTAGGTTTTGCTTTTCATGTTGTCTTGGATTTCTTGGATGGTCTGTGTCAGGAATTTTTTAGATTTAACATTTTCTTTGATAGCTACATCTATTTCTTCCATTGTGTCTTCCACACCTAAGATTCTTTCTTCCATCTCTCGTAGTCTATTTCTTATGCTTACCTCTGTAGTTCCTCTTTTCCTCTCTAAGTTCTTTCTCTCCACAGTTTCCTCCACTTGTGTTTTCTTTATTTTTTTTCCAATTCTCTTATCAGATCTTGAGCCATTTTATTGATTTCCTTCACTTCTCTGACTGTATTTTCCTTCAATTCTGTCAGCTGTTTGTTCGAACAATCCTCTGTTTCATTAATATCTTTTCGTGATTTAAGTATTTCCTCTCTAAAGGCCACAAATTGTTTGGCTGCAACTTCCTGTATTTCTTTAAGGATGGCCATAATCTGTTTGACTTTATCTTCCTCCATTTCTTTGCAAATGGCAATAATCTGTTTGACTTTATCTTCATCTAGGTCTTTACGCAGTTTATTTTTTTTTCCTCTATTATCCTGTTCATAAGCACAGATGTAAGGTCATCTTCTTGAATTTCATTTACCCTGGTGTGTCCAGGGCTGCTTGCCCCGAATAACTGGGTTCTGGAGATGCCATATTGCTTTGTCTTTTTGAGCTTTTACACTTGCCTCTACCCTTTTGGCTATCTTAGGTGTTGGGTGTTAGTTTCTGGTGCTTCCTGGAATCCTGTGGTGGGGATAATCCCCTTGGCAGGAAGATGATTTTTCCTGAAGGAGGCCTCCTCAGCTTTTGGGATACAGTCACTGAATAGCAGGTATTTTTCAGGAATTGCCAAAACTCACCACAGGCATAGAGACCTGAGCGGTAATTGTGGTCTTTGTTAGTCAAGGGGGCTCTCCTCTCACCCAGAGAAGTCCTGGAGACAGCTGTCCTGCTTCTGGCTTTCTTGCTGTAAAGTTAGTAAGCTGCAGCTGCAACCTGGGCACCCCATGGTTTGGTCTGCTTAGTTAGGGATAACTGGTCGTCCCTTGGAGCAGTATCTGGGGTTGATCTTGGGGATCCCAGGCTTCTGTATGTCTGAGGTTAGAGCTCTGTGCCCCAGTACCCAAGCAGTAATCCATGGCAGCTTGGCACTGCTCTCCCATGTGCAGCAGGAGGCTAGAGTCTGGAGCCTGTGAATAACCAGAAACTTTTCCAGAGCTAGGTGTCCTGAGGTAGGGCCAGATATTTTCCCCACCTTTGGGTTTTCTCCCAACATGAAGACCTAATCTGTGGTTTTTGACATGGTGTGTAGAATGGGTAGGCACTTGCCAGATGGCTACCAAGCTGGTGACTGGGAAAGAACCTGCGAACATTTCCAAGAATGTTCCCATTTGTGGTGGTGGTAGTGTGTGTGTGGGGGGAGTTGGCTGAGTGCTCTAAGCTGGGACCTGCTTTTTCCCTGTCTGTGGGTTTTACTCCAGACAGGGAAACCTATCCTCTAGTGTCCTGGGGCACACAGTTCTGTCTGTGATGGAGAATAGGGCATGCCGGTCTAGTGACTGGAGGCCCACTCAAGGCTGGCAGCTGTGCACCCACCAGTCTGCAGGATCTTTTCCAGGGATAGACTGGGTGACCTGAGGTCAGTCCCACTTTCTTCTTCCCTGTTTTTTTTTTTTTTGACACTTGGCTCCCAGTCTCTGGTGCCCTGGAACACACAGTTTGGCCTGGGAAGGTGATCAGGACACACAAGTGTATCCTGAGCCTGGAATATTTTCCGGGTTCTCACTGAGTGACCTGAGAGTGGAACTGAGTGATCCCCACACCATGGAGTTTCCTCTCACCTGGGAAACACGATTGCTGTTGTTTTAGGGCCCAGAATTCAGTCTTTTAGTTGCTGTACCAATATTGCTGTCCTGTTCCTGTCCTGTTCCTGTTCTGTTCCTGTCCTGTTCCTCCTGGCAATGCCATCTTGGATTCCCTCTTTATCATCCCTTTCAATTAATTTTGGTTGAAAGTCTGTTTTATTAGATATTAGAATAGCTACTCCTGCTTGCTTCATGGGTCCATTTGCTTGAAAACATTATTCCTGCTGCAACATCCAAGAAATTTTCCCAGAGATTAGTGGGGTTCTCTGAGGTTGGACCCAATTGTTTCCCTCATCATTGGTTTTCTTCTTACCTAGGAAACACAGTCAGTGGTGTTTGGGGGCCCACAGATCCAACTATTGGTCACTGTGCAGTCTCTGCCACCCATCTTATCAGAACAGTGTGAAATCAGTCCAGCCATCTGGGATCTATTTTTAGTTTTTACTGAATATAAGTATTTTGATTGTATGCATGAATATGCATCTCTTCTGTGCCTAATCCTCACAGTAGTCTGAAGATGTCTTCAGAACTCATGAACTTATAGCAATTGAAAGTAGCGGGTCCCAGGTAAACACTAACAATTGAGCCCAATTATTTGCAAGAGCAGTAAGAGCTCCTTACTGCTGAGCCATCTCTCCTATCTTATGTGGCTCTTTTATGATCAGTATTTACACTGCTAATATTTTTGTCTTCTATTTTTACCTGTTTAAACATGCATTCCCTTTTAGTAAGATATCATTGCAGTTGCAGTTTAAGCTGGGGCAGTACAGATTTCTGGAAAATAAATATACAATAGGAGTGAATGTATAACTCCTTGTAGAAGCTTCAGTAAAGACCTCTGAGTTCTTTCAATATTTTGTGTTTGTTTGATTGACTTTTAGGGGAGGCTCTGTCTTAATATATAGGTCTGGCTGTCCTAGAACTCTTTGAATAGATAATGCTGACATCCAGTTCAATAAGATACACCTGCATCTGCCTCCTGAGTGATGGAATTGAAGGCATGACAGAATACACCCAGCTTGTCCACCATTTTTTGTAGTTAGTAACTGTTAATAAATTTCTCTGATTTGTACTTAGTATTGTTCATCTGTTAATTTCTCTCTCTCTGTGTCTCTCTCTCTATGTCTCTGTCTCTCTATTTCACACTCTTCTCTCTGTTTGTCTTTGTCCACATTAATTGCCATGTCTATTCCAAAGCTATATCCTCTTCAAAAAGTTTAGATATGATACAGTTAAAACTTGTTATTCCGTTTTCTTCTAAAATGACTTAGTGATAACATTAACACTTCTTTTTTAATAGAAAAGTTTTAATCTTTATTTTTAATCTATAGACTACATTATTTAGTAAGGAGGATATACAAAACAATGATCAAAGAATAATCACGTGTTCTATTCCTTTTCTTTTGTCTGGTCACTCAGAAATATGATGTTATTGGCTATGATTGTTGTTGCTTGCCACTCACATTATTTTTATCCATGTATTCACTGTAGTCCACTTTCCCTTCCACAATTATATGAGCCCCCCTCTTCACATACTGATATGCCACATCCCTGAGCCCTGGTCAAAACATAATATTCAGTACCATGTTGTCTTTTGACTGATGTTACCCATCTGTTCAGTTTCCCCTGATCAATACATCTCATTTATTGCTATATAAAATATCATGACTGTGTTTTGTCCTTCCACTTGTCTCATGACAGAGTCCTGACCTACTCACCCAAGTAACTGAAGATGATTCATAGATTGCTCAAGAACCCAACTAATGGCTACTTTATATTAATGTCTTACCAACTGATGAAACACAGGTTTTTGAAGCATGCCTTTTTTTTCAATCTAACCCTTAGGCTTTTTCATCTCCCCTACTGCACATCACGCACAGCACCCAACTATATAACAGTCACACTTCTGTGTCAGAAAATAAATTGAAGAAGCAGTAGAATTATATGATTATATTGACAATGAAGTATAAATTTATATTGTTGCCACTGTTTCTGTTGTACAAATGTTTGGCATATTTTAGAATTCAGTGACCTTCAATGATGTGCATGTGAAATTCAGCCAAGAAGAGTGGGCCTTGCTGGAACCTTCCCAGAAGCAACTCTACAAAGATGTGATGCTAGAGACCTGTGAAAACCTCACTGCTATAGGTAAGACTGCAATTTTTCTTTCACTTTTAAAATAAAGAGACAACTCTTACTTTGTTATTGATCCTCTTCTGTTATTCCAATTGAGAATGAGGAGGAATGAGGTAAATAAATCAGGCATGGTTCTAAGGATCACAGATCATAGTGATTTAAGTTTTGCCTTAATAATAACATGATATTTCCAATAATATATATTTTCTCATACTATATTTTAGGCTACAATTGGGATGACCATGATATTGAAGAACATTTTCAAAGTTCTACAAGTAATAAAAGGTAACTTTATGTGCATGTTGACACAGATGTAAATCTTAAATTTTAATGTGTCCTGGAAGTTTGGTGGTTTTTGTTTGTTTGTTTGTTTGTTTGTTTGTTTGTTTGTTTATTGGCTGCTTTTTATTTTCTGTTTTTGAAATATATTTTTTTCTGGGTATCTGTGATTTTCTTAGACTTACTTGTTAGACCAGCCTGACCTCAAAATCACAGAGATATGCCTGCTTCTGCCTCCACAAGTGCTGGGATTGAAGGCATGTTCCAGCACACATGGCTGTGTCCTGGAAGCTTTAAAGAAAAGCAACAGTGTAAAAACAGCACTACTTTAAGTGTACTGATGATCATTAAAATCTCATAATTCCATGTACTTCAATGTCAGGTATCTGATTTGTGTTTACAAGGCACTCCCCTAAGATAGAAGAAAATAAAACAATGTTGTAACAAAAATAACATTTGAATCATATGGACATTACAGCTACTGACTTGAACTGCCAATCTGTTTAGTCTCATTCTGTCTATTCAGATATTGTAAGAGGTATACACACTGAATTGGTGATCAGTATGTGTCCAAAACCTTCTAATAAGCAAAAGTTTCATAATAGACCCAGTGCTACTCATTTTCGTGCAGTAACATTGTAAAGTTTAGTGAAAGGAGCAGCTTATGAGAATCAAGAATATTGTTGTGGAGAAATCTTAATCCCTATATGACATGTCTATGATGAACAAAAAACAAAATGTTTTAATTCAATGTGGGAATCTTTATTATTTTTGTAAATTAAACTGGTATATCATATGTCAAAATGATTCTAAGACACAGGAACATAGGGTTATTGAAAGAAGCAGTGTCCCTGTCTTTCTCCAAGAACAATTGATTTGGTAGTAGTCCCCACTGTGAGTAAATTTTCTGAATGTGATAAATGGTTACTGTTAATTGGTTTTGCAACTTCACTGAGAATTCATTAGCAAACACATATTGCTGAAAATATCTATGAATACTAGGAATTTGGAACTTCTGCTTGTCTTGGCTCACATTGTAAATGAAGTATCATTCATACAGTACAAAAATTTGTGAATGGGATTGCTGTGGTAAAACTCTGAATTCTTACAATACTCTTCATATATAGGAGAAAACCTCATATAGAAAAATGATGCTATAAAAGTGATCCACATAACAAATGCTCTTACCATCACAGGGATCTTCAAAAATACCCATAATGAAGGTGAATACCGTGAAAGTAAATAAAGTGATAAAACTTTAAAATTTGATTCTTCTTTACCATTAGACCAAATTAGGATATTAATTCATATAGATAAATATATTTATTAGTGTAATGAAATCACTGTGGTAAATCTTTCACATGTGTCAATTTTCTTTGCAGGCATGAATATAGTCATACTGGAGAGAAACCCTTTAAATGCACTGTATGTCGTAAAGCCTTCCCGTATACAACTTTTCTCATACGGCATAAAAGAACACACACTGGAGAGAAACCTTACGAATGTAACCAGTGTGGTAAAGCCTTTGCAGAAAAGAATAATCTCATACGGCATAAAAGAACACACACTGGAGAGAAACGTTATGAATGTAACCAGTGTGGTAAAGCCTTTACACGAAACAGTCATCTCATAAGACATAAAAGAACACACACTGGAGAGAAACCTTATGAATGTAACCATTGTGGTAAAACCTTTGCAGAAAACAGTACTCTCTTAAGCCATAAAAGAACACACACTGGAGAGAAACCTTATGAATGTAACCAGTGTGGTAAAACCTTTGCAGAAAAGAATAATCTCATACGGCATAAAAGAACACACACTGGAGAGAAACCTTATGAATGTAACCAGTGTGGTAAAACCTTTGCAGAAAAGAATAATCTCATACGGCATAAAAGAACACACACTGGAGAGAAACCTTATGAATGTAACCAGTGTGGTAAAGCCTTTGCAGAAAACAGTACTCTATTAAGCCACAAAAGAACACACAGTGGAGAGAAACCTTATGAATGTAACCAGTGCGGTAAAGCCTTTGCACAAAACAGTGCTCTCATAAGCCATAAAAGAATACACACTGGAGAGAAACCTTATGAATGTAACCAGTGTGGTAAAGCATTTGCACAAAACAGTGCTCTCATAAGCCATAAAAGAACACACACTGGAGAGAAACCTTATGAATGTAACCAGTGTGGTAAAGCCTTTGCAGAAAACAGTACTCTCTTAAGCCATAAAAGAAAACACACTGGAAAGAAACCTTATACGTATACTCAACATGATAAAGCCCTTGCACAACAGAGTAGTCTCCAAAAACATGAAAAAACACACAGTGGAGAGAAGCCTGGTGAGGGTAATTAGTGTGATAAATTCTTTGCATGTAACAATCATCTCCTAAGACAACAACACATTCTGGAGGGAAACCATATGAATATAATTATGTGGCAAAGCCTTTGCATATAACATCTCTTAATACATAAAAGAACACATACTGGAAAGAAGCTGTCTCACTGCATCCAATGTGAATAAACTTTTGCACTTCAGAATCATCTTCAAACTCATGAAAGATATCCTAATGGACAGAAAGCCTATGAGTCCTTTTAACATGGTGAAACCATTCTATATTTGTACAATCTTCATCATCATGAAAGGATTCATACTTGAGAGAACTTATGAATATGTTAAAATAGTGATGCCTTGCACAAATCTAGAGTCGTCATCATCATCATAAAATTATCCTTACTGGAGAGGAATTCTGTGACTATAAGCAAGGTGGAAAGCCCTTTGTGTACTTTGGTCCACTGAGATGCAACAGAAGTGTAAAACTAGCTCATTGGAAATGACCTCACTTTTCTGAAGGGGAAAGGGAATAGAGGCAATAAGAATGGAGGGTAGTAATGGGGTAGTGAAAGGGGGGAGACTTAAATTGGAATGTAAAGTAAATAAACTCATTTTTTAAAAGAATACAATGGATAGTGAATATGAATTACACGCAACAGTATTATATGATAAGGTGTTTATGGAAGACTTATTGATAATCCTGATTCTCAACATTTAGTGTTTTCTTTTTTTTTCCTACTCCATCATTTATTTTTCCATAATATGTAAGAACAAAGCATCGAGAGCATGATAAAGTGGGGAGCAGAGAGTGTTTTAATCATCATCTCTTGAAGGATGGAGTACATTTAGATAGTTTCAAGGTTGAGGGCCATTACCTCCCTACACAGATGTGAAGGGGTTGCTCGACTCCCTACCCTTCCCTCTTTTTCAGCACCCCTGGGGCAAGCTGTGAAACTCATGGTGTTCCCCTGAGAAAGGTATTGCATGCCTTCTTCTGCCATTGTGCAATCACAAAGGACAGGACACAGAACTTATCATACTATAGCATATCTTAGGGAACAAAAATACATTACAAGGAACAAAAATCAAACTTAATTGCCGCACTTTACACAAGAAACTGTTAGTTCAGTGGATGAATATGTAGGAAATGAACTTTCACCAGCCAGGAAGTTCTCTGAGAGTATCACAAGATTGGTAGCCTGTAGAAGTTTCTTTGTGTACATCTACCTATTGTTCCAGGGGTACTATTGAAAAAAATCACTTTTTTTCTATGTATGACTGCTTCTGGCCTAGATGGGTAACCATGTCAAGGGTGTGTTTTCTCTGCCTGACTTCATCTGGAGAGTATCTTTAGACATGGAAACCACCAATCAAATTTGATAGATGGCCTTTGACACAGATCCCTGATAACTCTCCCCTCCCTTCAAATATAGGATAATTTGGTTCTGTGTTCTTGTTCTTCTTATTCATATAATAGGAATGTGCTGTTTAATGCAAATCTAGCATTCTTGAATTTCCTAGTATTAAACAATTATCTACACCTATGCTTGGAACATCCCTGGTACTCCCCAAGGGATACAAGCCACTGTGTTCTGTTTTCTGGAATTAAAGTTGAACTTACTTTCTGAAGTGGTTCCCAGAGTGGCTAACCAATGTTATGCTTGTGAGCTTTCCAAGCTTTATACTACTCATCTTCTGCCCCTCATGCCTTCCTGGGCTGGTGGGAAACAGCCATCCAGGTAGCAAGAGAATCACATTCTCTGAAATGCCTGTGATAAAATATTTCAGACTGCATAGCATTTCAAATTTCACATGTTTCTGGATTTGAGATGGTCAATCAAACAGTATCTTGGGATGGGACTCATTAAAATGAGTTATACTTATTGTTTAGTTCAAGGTAAGGTTGCAGGCAAGCTTCATGGTATGAAATCTTCTAAGGTGAGTACAGTGGCCCATGGAAAATAAATACAAGCAGAAATTTTATTTTTCTGTTTTTAATAGCTGAGTATTGTTCTGATAATGTAAGGGTGAATGGCAGGCGAGAGGAACTCTCCTTTTGAGTAGTCTATGGGAAGGGGATGGGGGAAGGTGGAGGGAGGGACCAGTAGGAGTTGAGGGAGTGACCTTCAATCAGCATATATAATGGATAAATTGTGAATAAATTGTGAAAAATAAAAACAATTGATAAAATAAAATATAGTAAAGAAAACAAAGCAAAACAGCAAAAATTTGAGTCTAGTTTGGGTAACTGCCCTCCCTCAAAGAAAAGAAAGAAGATATATAGAAAGAAAAGAAAAACAGAATCTTTGTCTTTGTCACCTTTCTTCCCTATGAGCTCAGTTGAAGATCATTATGCAATGGAGACCATGATTCTCTCTCTGAAGTTTATGTTACCATAGAAGTAGGATTCAAACCTGAAACTAATGGCAGAGTTTCCTAGTTAACATATCAAATCAAACCCACCTGCCATTTTCTCTCAGAAATCCTTCAGTCCTTCCATGTTATCTGGCCATCCAGGCTAGTACAGCCCATGCATTACCCTAAATTCTCCTTCCCAGGTCCTGAGATAACCTTACCCCCCCCACACACATATAGGCAAACTATTTTGGCTACCTGGTTCTGTCAAGCGCCATGCAGGAGCAACAGCAGAACAGCTGTAGAACTCATGGAATGTGGCTCCCCTGTTAGCATAATCATGATGAGTTTGTCTTGGAGAAGCATAATCCCAAAAACTGATTTTCCAGATGAATTTGTGTTCTTATGTAGCATATCTCTGCTTGTTGCCCTTATGATGTCCATAATCCTTATAACATGAGTTGTATGAAAACTTTAAGAAGGCTTCTAGCTCTTCACTGGGAAATATCACTGACATTTAAAATTAACAATGCTTGATCTCTTTTCACATGTTAACTGGAGCAGATTAATGAATTAACCACTGTCCTTGAAATGAGCCATAGATATAGATTGTTAGCAATGACCATTATACTTAGAAACAATTTGGAAAAATAGATTGTTTCACAAGGTCAGGGAAGATGTTTGGCTCTGATGTAAAAAATCTTAGAGAACAATTTAAAGTTAAGAAAAGTACACTATTAATAGTAAATCCAGGGATATTTTAAGGTTGATGAGCTGAAACAATAGCCCAAGGTAGCATTGGCCGTCTGGGCACCCGCAAACTAGGTCTAAACCTGAGACAGCAGTTGATTCCCTTATATTTGTTTTTCCCCTCAGCTTCTTGATATGATTTAATAAAAATGATTAATGAGTAGATGCACACCCCTTTAAGATTTAAAGTACAGGTGCCAGTACCATGCCATTTTTTATTACTGTTGCCCTATAGTACTACTTGAGATTGTGGATGAAGATACCTCCAGAAAATATTTATTGTGCAGGCATTTTTTTTAAAATCAATTCTGGGTTTTTTGTTTTTCCATATGAAACTGAGAATTGTTCTTTGGAGGTCTGTAATGAGTTGTGCTGGTGTTTTGATTGGAATTGCATTGAGTCTTTAGATTTCTTTTGGTAGAGTGGCCATTTTTACTATGTTAATCCTACCAATTCTGGAGTATGGGAGATTTTCTGATATCTTCCTTGAAGTTCTTTTTTTTCATACAAGTCGTTCACTGGCTTGATTAGAGTCACACCAATGTACTTTATATTATCTCTGGCTTCTGTAAAGGGGTTTTGTTTCCCTAATTTCTTTCTGAGCTCATTTGTCTTCTGTATACAGGAGGGCTTCAGATTTTTTTAAATTTAATTTTGTATCCAGTCATTTTGCTAAAGTTGTTTATCAGCTGTAGGAGTTCCCTGGTTGAATTTTTAGGGTTATTCATGTATACTATCACATTATCTGCAACACAAGCTGGACTGGATATGGAGAAAAGGGAACCCTTCTCCATTGCTGGTGGGAATGTAAACTTGTACAACCACTTTGGAAATCAATCTGGTGCTTTCTCAGAAAACTATGAATAGTACTACTAGAATATTCAGTTATACCATCTCTGGGCATATATTCAGAAGATTATCAAACAAACAACAGGGACATTTGTTCAACTGTACTCATAACAGCTTTACTGATAATAGCCAGAATCTGGAAACAACTTAGATGTCCCCAAACCGAGGAATAGACATAGAAATTGTGGCACATTTATACAATGCAATACTATTTAGCAATTAAAAACAAGGAAATCAGCAGGCAAATGGATTGAACTAGAAAAGATCACTCTGAGAGAGGTATCCAGAAGCAGAAAGACACTCATGGTATATCCTCACTTATATGTGGGAATTAGTCAAATAATGTAGGATTAAAATACTAAAATTTATAGTCCTAAAGCAACAGGAAGAACCCTAGGGAAGATGCTTAATCCTCGTTTAGAAAGGCAAATGGGATAGACATCAGTAATGGGAGAAGACAGGGAACAGGGCACGAACCAACCACAGAGGGCCTCTGAAAGAATCTACCTAGCAGGGTACTGAAGCAGATGGTTAGCCACAAAGCCAAACTTTGGGCAGAGAGCATGGAATAATATGGAAGATTCAGGAGATAGAAAGACCTGGATGAGAGAGGCCCTCCACAAGGAGGCCAATTGAGCCAAAAAATATGGGCCCAGGGGGTCCTTTTCCAACCAAGGACCATGCATGAAGAACACCTAGAACCCCTGCTCAGATGTAGCTCATAAGTATCTCGGTTTCCATGTGAGTTCCCTATTAAGGGTAACAGCAGCTGTCTCTGACATGAACTCAGTGGCAGGCTCCTTGATAACCTACTCCTGGAAGGTGCAGCCTTGCCAGGCCACAGAGGAAGATGCAGCCATTCTTGGTAAGACTTGATAAGATAGGCTAGGATAAGACAGTAGGGAAGTAGGACTTCCCCTATCAGTGGACTAGGAGAAGGGCATAGGGGTAGAAGAGGGAGGTAGGTTGTAATTGATGGAAGATGAGGGAAGGTCTTACAGCCAGAAAACAAAGTGAATAAATTGTAATAATCAATAAAAAAGAAAAAAATAAGTTTTTTTTCCTGAAATGGCTGCACTCAGGTAACTGTCTCTTAAAAACAACTAGAAAGAATAGTATTTCACCTCTTCACATTTTCCTTTTTCCTGTATATAATAAATACCCTTGATAAAATTCAGTGGTTTGTTATATATTCCTAGTATTATAATATTATAAAATATTTTACAAATCAAATTTTGATATATTAAGTGTGTAAAAATAGTTTATGAAAAAGTGGCTTGAATTTTCAAAAGAGCAAAGAATGTTTACTCAAAACTCAGGAGGGTGAAAATGGAAGGAAAATTGATGGAAGAATAAATAATATATAAATAAATATTTCTTACACAGTAATTATAACATTTTGATTATTGAGATTTAAAAAAATATATACGGAATATTTCTCAAGTAAACAATGTAAGGTATTAGTAATAGCTCTTATGCATGTACCCTGAGATATTTCTTTAAATTATTCCTCTTGTCACTTAAATGTGTTCTTTGACAAGTCATGCCACTACACCCTGATGTTCAGGCTCTAATACTGACTTTTCAGTTCTTATTTCAGTGTACTGACTTCTTTTAGCCCAATTAGGACTGAAGTCATACAATGTTTGATTTCTGCGTCTAGCTAAGGTCACAATTTTTGATGATACATTTTTAGTTCATCCACAATTTCAAAGTAAAATGATTGCCTTTCTTAAAATGTTAAATGTTCTCTCTCACACACATGCACACACACACACATAATGCATGATACATGTAATAGTAGTTATTGGAAACACAAGACTTGAAATTGAAAGAACCAAAAGAGGGCTGTATGGGAGATTTTGTATGTGGGGAACAGAGAAATGAGAAAAAAAATGTGATTATATTAAAATCTCGAAAAACAAATGTACATGTTTTCTATGAATAAAAAAATTGAATAATATAATATTTTGCACTGATGTGATTCAGGACAATCAGGTGTATTCTATCTTAGCACACAGTCAGCTGTGTTTCAGTAAACATGAGTATATATGTGTGCTGGACCTGCCCAAGTCATCTGTTGTTTTTATGTGGATAATGGCAGAACTCCTCATTCAGTGTGTACAGTATATATTCTCTTTTAAATTGACTCAAGAATTTTAGGTATTTTGTGTGTGTGAACTGTATAAAATAAAGCGCCCCTAAACTTCTTTCTTGGTCCACTTTCTTCTACTGTCTTCTTCCATCCTTTTACACAAAAATGCTATCTAATGTGGATGGTACAGAGTGTTCCGTAGATGCAGCAGAAGAATGGACATTTTTTGTCTAGTCCATTCTGTTAGTTCCTGTCTTTCTATTGGAGAATTGAACATTCAAGTTGAGAGTTTTCAATGAACAATGTTTATTATTTCCCTTTATTTTGTAGTTATGGTGTGGGGAGTTTACTTCTTTATATTTGATGCTTGGGATTATTCACTTTTTGTCTGTTATTGGGTGTGGTTAACATTTTTAGATAGGAGTTTTGCTTTGATTGGCTTCTGTAGTGAAGGAGTTTTACAGAGATATTGCTCATATTTGGTTTAATTGTGCAATATATTTTTATTCACCATTTATTATTGAAAGTATACTGGATATAGTAATAAGGATCCCTTAAAGATTATATACAATTTGTCTCAGCCATTCTAGGTTTAGAATTTTTCTTGAGAGATCAGGAGTTACTCTAATGAGCCTGAATTTATATGCAACTTAATCTTTTCAACTTGCAACTTTTAATATACCTTCTTTGTTTAATATAATTTTCTTTACATTTAGGGTTTTGATTTTATATGCTGAGCACAATTTCTTTTCTGGTATGCTTTGTTGTTTTCTATACTTTTTGTACTTTTATAGGCTACCCCGTCTTCATTAGGTTAAGGATATATTCTATTATTTTGCTGAAAATATTTCAGGGATTTTGATGTGAGTTTTGTCTTCTTCCTCTATTTCTATTATTCATAAATTATTTTTTTGCACTTTTTAGATATTCTGGATCTTTTGTGCATGGCTATTTAACATTTCTTTTGATGCAATTATCCAGTTGTTGTTGTTTCTTTATTCTTGTTGTTCATAATCATCTTCAACTTCATCTCTTCGTCCTCCTCCTGCTTTTCTTCTTGCTCCTCCTCCTCCTTTTTTTCTTTTCAAAATAGTCACTTTACTCATATATTCACCCTGATTAAAGTTTTCCCTTCCTCTAATCCTGGCAATTCTTTCCCATCTCCCCTTCTATCCTGTTTAAATTTACCCTCATATAAAACAAGAAGGGCTATAATGTATAATAAGAAAGTAAAATAGAGAAAATACAAAAACAATCACATCTTATTATAAAAGACCAACAAAAGAAAAAGAGCTCAAGGGGGGAAAATATGTAGACTTGTTCACACATGCAGAAATTTCATAAAATATTAAACATGAAACAGTAGTACACACAGAGGGTCCATGTAGATTTAAAACTAGGAAAAAACTCTTCAGCAAATTAAAATGAGAAATGTGATAAAATTTTTAAAATGCATACCAGAATTACAGGACATGGAAATCCAAACGTGCCAGTGAGTGAAATTTTTGGGCATCTACCTTTTGGAATGTATGCTTAAAAGTACAATTAAGTGTAGTTCATTGGATAAAATGAGTGCACCTTGGAGAAAACTACATTTTCATTTGCAAGCACTTATCAATTAGAGATAGGGCTAGGGATAACATTAAATTCCTTTTGCATGCTGCCTCAGTCTCTCACAGCTTATATATTCTTCAGTCCTCTTAATTTATAATGCTTTCTTCTTTGATATCCCCTATCCTTTCTGGCTCTTATACTCTTCTGGCTGAATTACTGAAGAGTCTGAAGGGCATATTCTGAGGTCTCTCACTGACTGTCTATTTTCTCTATGGGTCTCTGAATTTGTCTCCATCAGATGCAGGATGACTTTTTTTTTATGATGGCTGAACAAGATACTGGTCTATGAGTATAGCAGAATGGTGTCAATGGTCATTTTATTACTTTTAGTAGAATGCAGTATTTGCTTTTCCCCCAGAACCATGGTCTGTGTAATTTCTTTTTCTTGATCAATAAACCAGTGTCAGGTATGGATTCCATCATGTGAAGTGGGCCTTAAGTCAAACTATAGATTGGTTATTTACTCCTACAACTCTTGCACTAATATGTCTTACAGGTAGGAAACTGTCATAGTTCAAAAGTTTGGTAGCTGGCTTAGTGTTTGTATTTCTCCTCTTGTAGTTGCAGTGTACTTCTCATATCAAAGTTGCTAGAATTTAAGTGTGAAGGTTCTATGTAAGCACAAGCTCTATTTATCTATGTTCCATGTAAGTGTAAGTGTTATCTCCAGCAAAAGGGCACTGCAGTCAATTTGTGGAGAGCAGCCTATAGTCTTGGCAAAAGCCTATATTGTTTTGGCATTACAATCACACTACTTTGGCCAATACCTCAGTTAAATATAGACTATTACCAGTACTGGATGCTTTACTTAGTGACAAGAGATTTCCAGTTGGGACTTTCTTCTCTGGTGATTTCATTTATATTGGCTCTTAATATGAACATGATTTAAAATGTTTCTATTGCATTAGGTTTCCACTGTACCAAACAAATGACCCTTAATTTTACCTGTCTTTCCTCATGTTACCTTTTCATTGCCCTCTTCCTTTCCCAATATCCTTCAATTCTATCTTTTTAGCCCACCTTCCATTTGTTCCAAGTATTTTATTTCCCTTTCCTATGGAGAAATCTCTGCCTCCCCTAACCTCCAGTTTTTAATTTGTATGTATCCCCTGTGGTATTATGTCCAGTTGCTTGCATATCATACATCTTGCAACTAATATATATGTAAAAGCAAATACATACCCTATTTGTCTTTGGGGGTCTAGGTTCTCTCACTCTCAGTTACCTGCAAAGGTGCATTTACCTTCATGTTTCATGATTTGATTTTTTAAATGTCTGAGTAATGTTTTATTATGTAAATGCACTAGTACTATAACAAAAATAGTACTATGACAGAAAAACAGTTAAAATCTTCACAAATGATGCTGACCAAACTAGATGTCTATATGTAGAAACATGGAAATTGATGCTTATTTTCACTCAAAAGTCACCTCCAAGTGGATTAAAACCTCACAAAAGTTTATATACACTTAAAGTCTTGAAGTCAGCACAGATATTTGACAAAGATCATGCATATCTGAGTTGCATGTTACAATAGCCTTCATACTATCTTTCAGCCTTGGTCTTGATCTCCACTTGCTACATGCTTAGAGGGCTTTCAATACATGTACAACCTGGGGCCATTGGAGCAATGGGAATTTTTTTCATGAATCATTTATGCCTTCACCCTGGAGTACTGCTTCTTAGCTTCTCCAGAAAAATCCTGAGCATACTGCTCCTCTCATATTTAGGGGAAATATCAATTATCTGGCCCTACATAAATGTCTTTCTCATAAAAATGTCAGAAAACTCCTTATGAGACTTTAGCTTCAAGATAGTCTTGCAAAATCTACCCCTGTGTTTCCTCAAGAAGAAAATAATCAGAACATACTCTTAAAAAGGCAAACAAAGTTTCTAGAGCCAGGAGAGTTGATAGTATTTGAGATTAAATACCTTGTACTGCTGTATCCTCAGATGAATACTTGGCATATAAGATTAGGAGTTACATATGGTATGCCCTCAATGATTAGATAAAGATGTAAATGAATGACTGGAGACATCTTCACCTTACACTAGGGTCTGTAATGATGGACAAAGAATGTTTTATAAAAATGATTTTTAAAGTGAGGTATTAGGACCTCCTTTTCCTAGAAATATCAGCTTTCACATTATCACTGTGATGTTGTATGACCAAAATAATGAAAGAATACTTAGATTTAGCACATAAGTAAATTCTACAAAGATATGAGATATAGACAATGCATTATGCCAGGAATTTAATAACAACTGTTGCTGCTTTGGCTTAAATTGTTTTTCTTGAGGCTGTCCATTAAAATATGATAATATACTAATTGGGACAAAGCAATATGCCCAGGCTGGCTTGAAGATTTTCTACCTATTGCCATTGAATCTGAGAATGCGTCCAACCTGAGAATGGGGTTTCAGGCTGTGGCAAATATGCCTCCATATTCTCAAAACTGTCAGGTTATGGCATTGATGAAGAAAAATGATAGTAAAAAGATAAGGTTTATCAATGATGACTAAATTTATGACAGATAAAACACCTGTCTGGAGACAAAAAGGATATAATCTATGTTTTAGAAGAATGTGAATCTATCTTTTATTATTGAAATCTGTCTAAATAAAGAAGTACTCTGACTGCCAGTCCATCAAGACTTTAAGTTTCTTTGGACAACCATGTCTGACTCGTTTCTGCACCAACTTATTCTTCTCTCCCTCAACTGCTGGGGCTGATCCCCAGTCTTTTGCCACACTCTTTCTATTCTTTCACAGTAGGGTGAATAATCACAACTGAAGATCTAGAACTATATTCTTCAGAGTAGATAGGACATGTGATATCTGTTTTCTGGATTTGAGTTACCTAAATCAATATCGTCATTTATATTTCTATCTACTAATGTGCATACCATTTCACTTATCTATATCAGTTGAAGGATATTTAAGTGTTCTCATTTTGTACCTATTGTGAACAGAATAGCAATGAGTATGGTTGAGAAAATATTTTTGAAGGAGTATATTGAGTCCATTGTGCATAAGTCAATGAAAGTCATAAGTGGTTCATATGGTAGATTTATTTTCATCATTTTGAGAATTCTGAACACTGATTTCTGCTATGGATGTACAATTTTGCAAGCTCCCTTTGCCATAGGTCCAGGTTTTTGTCTGTCCAACAGAAGATGTTAACTGTCAACCTAATTCCTGTTTTCTCCAGAAAAAAAAAATACTAAGGAAAAATATATAGTACCTGTGTTATTTATCACAATTACTATTATGTAATTAAAATTTGAAGACTTATATTGTCCACAAATTAAAAAGTAACATGTATAACTTACTAAAATGTGTTTTCAGAAGTAGTTTATATTCTGAAATAGAGTGTATCTATATAACATTGCTTAAATGAAGGGCTCTTTTAGTTATGGTTAGATATACATTTTATATAAACTTACTAAAATTAAGGGTAAATAATTTCATTTGAAGACACTAAGGTATTTTATTATAGTCCAGTTATTGGACTTAATGATGGGTAGGTCATGGTGCTTGAGAAAGATCCCCAAAACTATAGCTGTGCTGACAGATAAACACAAAGCCATGCAGGCCAGGACCAAACCCAGAGGATCCTCAAATGACAGGAAGGTCACTGCCATGGGCAGGCACTTGTTTCTCTCAAGGTTTGGGTACTCTTGAATTCAGCAAGGGATACACTCCTGCTGATCTGTGGGGAGAAAGTAAATCAACATCTCAACTCCTACAAGTCACTCCATGTTCAGTGCATGAAGAAAGATTTCCAATGATACTGTGTGCATCCTATCACATTCTCTTTTACTATAGTACCAAGAAGGACACTAAACATACATTATTTGTCATTTGAGGTAATGGTTGCCTAAGGTTTTTTTTCTAGCTAGATCTATGATTAAAGATGTGAGTATTTTTTGTGTTTTTCTCAGTCAATTGTGTTATTTATGCTTTATTCTGTCACCCTTGTTTATCATTAATTTTTACAATTTATTCACTTTGTATCCCAATTGTAGCCCCCTCTCTCTTCTCCTCTAGGTCCCAGCATCCCTCCCTACTTCTCTCCTATCCTTCTCCTGTAGTCCTCTGATAGGGAAGGTCCTATCAGACCCTGTCCTATCAGGTTCCTTTAAGACTCCCTGTATCCTATTCATCTGTAGGTTGACTAGGTGGTCCCACCAGGGAGAAGTGATCAAGAAGCAGGCAGCCAAGTTCAGAGACTGTCTCTTCTCCCCTTACTAGGGATCCCATAGGGACACTGAGCTGTCTATGTGCTACAACTGAGCAGGGGGTCTAATTCCTCTCATGCTCTTTGGTTGATGCATGAGTCTATGCAGGGCCCCAGGACCCAGATTTTTTTTTTTGTCGGTCTCCTTGTGTGACTCCTGTCCCCTTTAGGTCCTTCTATCTCCCACTTCTTCAATAAGACATTTTGTGTTCTATACAAAATTTTGCTGTGGGTCTCTGTATCTGCTTCAATCACCTCTTGAGTGGAGTCACTTAGTGTTCATCTGTGAAAGGCTCCTATCCTGTTCTCTCTCTTCTATGCGTTCTGGCGTCTATCCTGTTTTCTTTTCTGAATGAGAATTAAGCATCTTCCCTATGTTTCTCTGTTTCTCCTTGTACTTTAGGTTTTTAAGGTCTGTAGATTTTAGTATGTCCAATCTATATTGTATGGGTAATAATCACTTGTAAATGAATATATACCATACATGTATTTCTGCTTCTGAGATATATCACTCAGGGTGATTTTTTTTAGTTCCATCCATTTGCCTGCAAATTTCATGATTTTCTTGTTTTTAATATCTGAGTAGTATTTCCTTGTGTAAATGTACCACAATTTCTGTATCCATTCCCCCATTGAGGGACATCTAGTTTGATTCCAGATTCTGGATATTATGAATAAAGCTGTTATTGTCATAGTTGAGCAAATGTCCTTGTTGTATGGTTGAGCATCTTTCTGATATATGCCTAGGAGTTTTTTAGCTGAGTCTTGGGGTAGCAGTATTCCCAGTTTTCTGAAAAAGCACCAGACTGATTTCCGAAGCAGCTGTACAAGTTTAGATTTTCACCAGCAATGGAGGAGGGTTCTCCTTTCTGCACATCTTCTCCAGCATGAGTTGTCCCTTGAGTTTTTTCTCTTAGTCATTCTGTTGGGTGAGAGGTGGAGTCTCAGAGTCGTTTTGATTTTCATTTCTCAGATTTTTAAGGATGTTGAGCATTTTAAGTGTTTCTACACCATTCAATATTTCTCTGTTGAGAATTTCTGTTTAGCCTTGAATCATATTTTAAATTGGATTATTTGATTTGTTGGGTTATTTATATATTCTGGATATTAGCCTTCTGTCAGATGTAGAGTTGGTGAAGATCCTTTCCCAGTCTGTAAGCCATCCTTTTGTTCTGCTGACAGTGTCCTTTGCTTTAGGGAAGATTTTCAGTTTCATGAGATCCCATTTATTGATTGTTGATCTTTGAGCCTGTGCTGCTGGTGTTCTGTTCAAGAAGTTGTCTCCTGTGCAAATATGTTCAAGCCTCTTCCTCAATTTTTTTAATAACAGATTAAGAATGTTAGTTTTATGTTGAGGTATCTGATCCACAAGGAATTTACTTTTGTGCAGGGTGATAAGTATGGATCTATTTGTATGTGTGGACAAGCACCATTGGTTGAAGATGTTCTTTTTTCCATTGAATGGTTTTGGCTTCTTTGTCAAAAATCAGGCATTGTAGGTGTGTGGGTTTATTTCTGGGTCTTTGATTCAATTCCACAGATCCACCAGTATGTTTCTATGCCAGTACCACACCGTTTTTACTGTTTTTCTGTAGTACAGCTTGAGATCCAGGATGGAGATACCTCCAGAAATTTTTTATTGTACTGCATTCTTTTAACTATTCTGGATTTTTTGTGTTTTTTATGTAATGTTGAGAATTGTTATTTCAAGGTCTGTAAAGAATTGTGTTGGTATTTTGATGGGAATTGCATTGAATCTCTACATTTCTTTTGGTAGAATGGCCATTTTGCTGTTTTTTCTTACTGGTCAATGAGTATGGGAGATCATTCCATCTTATGATATCTTCTTCAATTTCTTTCTTCAAAGACTTGAAGTTTTTTATACAGATTTTGCACTTGCTTGGTTAGTCACACCAGTGCACTTTATGCTATTTGTAGCTATTGCAAGGTTGTTTTTCCTCCCTAATTTCTTTCTCAGCCCTCTTGTCTTTTCTATACAAGAGGGCTTCAGATATTTTTTAGCATCTTTGTATACAGCCACTTTGCTGAAGGTGTTTATCAGCTGTAGTACTTCTCTGGTAGAATTTTTAGGGTCACTCATGTATACTGTCATATCATTTGTGAATAGTGATACTTTGACTTTTTCCCTTCTGCTTTGTATCCCCTTGATTTCCTTTAGTTGTTTTACTGCTCTAGCTAGAACTTCCAGTACTATGTTGAAGAGAAAGGAGAGAGTGAGCAAAGTTGGCTTGTCTCTGATTTCAGTGGGATTGATTTAAATTGCTTTCCATTTAGTTTGCTATAGGCTTGTTGTATATTATCTTTGCTGTGTTTAGGCATGTGCCTTTTATCTCTGATATCTCCAAAACTTTAAATATTAATGGAACTTGGATTTTATTAAATGCCTTTCAGCATCTATTGAGATGATTTTGTGGTTTTTGTTTCTCAGTTTGTTTAAGTCGTGGATTACACTGATGGATTTCTGTAGATTGTACCTCCCCTGCATGCCTAGAATGAAGCCTACTTGGTCAGGATAGGTGAGATATTTGATGTTTTCTTGGATTCATTTTGCGAGTATTTTATTGAGTATTTTTGTTTCAATATTCATAAGAGAGATTGGTTTGAAATTATCTTTTTTAGTGTATCCCTGCCTTTTAGTTAGCCTTTGTGAGGTTTAGGTATCAAGGTGAATGTGGCCTCATAGAATGAGTTTGGTAATGTTCCTTATTTTTCTGTTTTGTGAAATAGTTTGAAGAGTATTGGTGTTACCTCTTCTTTGAAGGTCTAGTAAAATTCTGCGCTGAAACCATCAGGCTCTGGGCTTTGTTTGGCAGGGAGAATTTGATGATTGCTTCTATTTCATTAGGGCATATAGGTCTATTAATTTAGTTACCTGATCCAGATTCAACTTTGATAAGTGGAATCTAGCAAGAAAATATTCCATTTCATTTAGATTTTCAAATTTTGTGGCATATAGACTTTTAAGGTAAAACCTAATGATTTTTTAATTTCCTCAGTGTCTGTAATTATACCTCCTTTTATTTTCTGATTTTGCTGATTTGTATAGTGTCCCCCTGTGTTTTAGTTAGTTATGCTAAAGGTTTCTCTATCTTTGTCATTTTCTCCAAGAACAAGCTCTTGCTTTTGTTTATTTTTTGAATTGCTTTCTTTGTTTCTAATTTATTGATTTCTGCCCTAAGTTTGATTATTTCTAGCCATATACTCCTCTTGTGTATGTCTGCTTCCTTTTGACTAGGTCTTTCAAGTGTGCTGTTATGTTGATTTGAGATGCTTCAGATTTCTTTATGAAGTCACTTAGTTCTATGAACTTTCCTCTTAGAATTACTTTCATTATGTCTCATTAGTTTGGGTGAGTTGTGCCTTCATTTTTGTTAAATTCTAGAAAGTCTAATTAGTTTATTTTTTCCATAATCCAGCTGTCATTGAGTAGAGTTCACTTTCCATGCATATGCAGGCTGTTTACTATTTTTGTTACTATTAAGGTCTATCTTTAGACCATGTTTTTCTAATATGATACAAGGGATTATATTGGTATAATGTTTTTTTTTTGGATGTATACAATTTACCCTTGTTCATTCAAATGCTGATTTCTCTATTCCACTGCCTGGTTTCAATGCAAATATTGCATTGTGATGCTTTTTCTAAGCATCGCCTGTCTCAAGTTTGCATAAACATGCCACCATTTGTTCTCTATATTGTCAATTAAAACAACCAGCCCCAATACTGAATAATGGAGAGGATAAGGTGAGACATCCTGGTCCAGAGTGGGAGGAAGAGAAAGGAGACAGGAGAGGAGAGGAGGAGAATCTGCAGGAGAGGGCTTGGCACCACATGCAGAAATTAACTGGAACTAAAATATCACAAAAAGCAAGTATGATGGGTGAATCTGAATCCTAGGAATCTCTGCGGGCTTGGAGGTTTAGGATGGAGTAACTGTTAGCCAACATTGTGCTCTAGGTTAATTAATTAAATCCTAGTCTCTGTGTGGTGATTTGGTTATACAGCTGTTTAGGAATAACCACTGCTTAACCAAAAGATTTATCAATAGTAAATATTAATAATCTACAACAAATGGCACTCAACTAATCTAAGTATCCACACCCTTTAAATCCTACTTTAATTTAATTTGGTGGGGGAGAGGAATAAGCTCTCAGTGATACAACCCAAACTTTAAACCTAAAAACTCCCAGATAAATTACTGGCTCTTTAAAAGAGACTCTTAAACATGCCTCAGAGCAAAAGACAGCCTACTGTGGGCAGACCTGAGACTGAACAAAACTGGTTGCAACTACAGTCTAACAGGATGAGAGATAAAACAGACTTCTTTGAGCTTGGCTGATAATCTCTTCTACAGTTTTAAGACAGAAATAAAGGGAAGTTTAGAAATTATGACCATGGTTACATTCATATTCCTCAATTTAACTTTAAAAATTGATTTAGCCTTTTATGTGTTCTCAAAGGCAAAGGCTTTCGAAAAGATACTGGAACAACACAAAGAACAAGTAGAACAATATGAAGAAAAAAATGAAGGTTGGAAACAGGACATAAAACGAGATACAAAAACTTACAGAACATGATAAACAACAGGAAAAGAGGGCAGAGGTTTTAGAAGATATACTGGAAAACACAAAGAACAAGTAGAACAATATAAAGAAAAAATTAAAAGTTAGAAGCAAGGCATAAAACAAGACATTCCAGAGATTATTGAACAAAACAAAAAATAGAGAGATGGGTGTAAAATATGGGTACAGACCTTAAAAAAAGAGTTTAGAATACTAAGTAATACTCAGGCAGACGCAAAAGATAATAATATAGAAAGCCAAACAAAGTTGGTTAGAAAACAAATGTTAGCTTATCCAGTCAGTGTACAACAGAGACCAGCAGATGATTACCCACAGGATTACCATGAGGCTGAATGGCACCCTGTGGAAGTGCTAGACCTGAGAAAGTTTAAAGAGAGTGTCACCAATTTTGGAATGCATTCACCATTTGTTAAACAAATGCTGACTTCCTGGCCAATCAGTATAGTAATCCCAAAGGACTGGGAGGATATGGCAAAGACAATAAAAGAACCTGAGCCATATTTACAATGGCTATCATGGTGAAGAGAAGAGGCTAGAGAGATAGCATACAAAATAGAGCCAGGGCTGTTGGTATTTTTAAGGAATGGCTGCTTGGTGATGGCCAATAGGCTCACACAGAGATACAA
Source organism: Meriones unguiculatus (assembly GCF_030254825.1). NCBI lineage: Eukaryota > Metazoa > Chordata > Mammalia > Rodentia > Muridae > Meriones > Meriones unguiculatus. The sequence goes on from NW_026843679.1 coordinate 190,462, forward strand.
GCTGTATATAATGAAGAAACCTTAGTATTATGTCACCTAGCAGCCTTAAATACCTGGGACAAGGTTGAGGGATCAGGAAAAAGGCTTGAGCCATTCTCTCAGGTCATACAAGCTCCAAGTGAAACATTCACTAATGTTTTGCAAAGCTGGGGATACAAGTATATCAGATCCACTAGCTAGAAAAGCACTAATAGAACCTTTAGCTTTTGAAAATGCAAAGATTTTGATTGTAAAGAGGTAATACGGCCATTAAAAGCAAGGTGTGCACAAATAGACGAATGTGTTATAAATAGGATTGACATCAGACCTCAATTTGACCTTGATAGGAGAAGCTACCCCTAAAAACATTGGGAAATGTCTTAATTTTGATGAGCAAGGTTGCTGCAAATGGAGTTACCAGGAAAAACAAAATAATTCAAAAAGGGAGCCTATACGTCCTAGAATATGCAGAAGATGTGCAAGGGTTGACATCGGATAAGTGAATATAGAGCACAGATAAATGGGGTAATTCTTTATCAAAAAATGCCTGAAGGGGCCTGTCTCAAGCCCCAATACAGGACAGGGATACTCCTCCACAAGAAAGATAAACACCACTGCTCTGGGAATAAACATTAAAAATTTCAACAGTGAGGCCAGGGTAGGTTTTATAGGTAAATAAATAAAAAAAAAGGAAGGGAAGGGAACAAAAAAGCAAATATATTGGCAAACCTCTATAAATGATCATAGGGCAAAGTTAAAGATAATTTTAAATAGTATTGAAATTGAATGTGTGGTGGATACTGGGACTGATGTCACAATTATTACTTGTAAATCCTGGCCTCCAAATTGGCCACTTCAGGAGGTGGATATTCAATTCCAAGGAGTTGGGACTTTATCTAAAGTGAAACAAAGTGTTAGATGGTTTAAATGTACAGAACCAGAAGGTCAAATAAGAAAACTAAGACCATATGTGGCTGAGATAGCCATAAACTTATGGAGAAGAGATGTGTTACAATAATGGAAGACCCACATTAACATCCCCCCATGTTATGAGGCAAAAAACAGGTAATACTCCTGATAAAGAAGCTAAAATTATTTTAAAATGCCATCAAAAACAGTTTCAGACTGTCCAGGCTGTCCATAAACAAAATACAGCAGAGGCCATTTTTTCAACTGCCTGTTGGAAAGCCACTGCTGATAAAATTCCCACAGCCTTACCACTAAGGTGGTTGGAAAACCAACCTATTTGTATTGAACAATGGTCTATGAGTAAAGAAAAATTACTGGCACTAGAACAGCTAGTCCTGGAACAACTGGAGGCTCAGCATATAGAGGAGTCCAACAACCCTTGGAATTCTCTGGTATTTGTCATCAAGAAGAAATCTGGCAAATGGAAGATGTTAACAGATCTCAGAGCCATTAACAAAATTATTCCAGCAATGGGGTCATTACAATCCGGAATCCCATTGCCTTCCGTGTTACCTAAACAATGGCCTATTACAGTGATTGATATAAAGGATTGCTTTTTCACAATTCCTTTACATGAGTATGATAGGGAAAGGTTTGCTTTCTCAGGACCCACTTTGAATAGAAGCTGTCCAATAAAGAGATACCACTCGAGGGTCTTACCACAAGGGATGTTGAACAGTCCTACTTTGTGCCAATATTTTGTACAACAACTGTTGGAGGTAATTTGTAAGCAGTTTCCTCAATGAATAATTTACCACTATATGGATGATATCTTATTGGCTGATTCAGATAGAAAAACATTAGAAAATATATTTGATGAAATAAATAAAACTTTGCCTTGTTGGGGTTTAGAGATTGCGCCCGAAAAAGTACAAAGAGGAGATTCTATTAATTACCTAGGATACAAAATAGGTCTACAAAAAAACTCAACAACTTGGAAGAACCCAATTAAAAACTCTCAATGATTTTCAAAAAATTACTGTAAGATATTAACTGGCTATAGCCTACATTTTGTTTAGCTACTCAAAGCTAAATAACTTATTTTAAACCTTATATGATGATAAGGACTTTAAATGTCCAAGAACGTTATCAACTGAAGATGAAAATGAATTGGATCTGGTAGAAAGGAAATTACAAGATGCATATATAGACCATATTGATCCAAAGACGGCCTATATTTTGGTTATCTTGCTTTTCACTCATTCTCCCACAGGAATTCTAATGCATAAGGTGGACTGTGTCTTAGAATGGAGTATTTTTGGTACACAAGCAAAATAAAAAAAAATTAAAAATCGATATAGAAAAGTTCCTGAATTACTCTTAAAAGGAAAAATGAGACTTCATCAGTTGGCTGGAATAGATCCACCTGGAATTGTGGTGACCTTTCCCAATGCTGAGATTGTATCATTATGGGCAGTGAACGGATATTGGCAAAGAGCTTGTTGTGAGTTTTTCGGAGAAATCAGCAACAGATACCCCAAAATCAAGTCACTTCAGTTTATAAAAAGAAACAATTGGATTCTTCCTCATATAATAAAAGGAACTCCAATTTTTGGAGCTCCCATATTTTATACGGATGCCAATAAATCAAAAATGGCAGGTTCTAAGTCAGAAAATCTGAGTAAAGTGATGGAGAGTGCTTATGATTCAGTTCAAAAATCAGAATTATATGCAATTCTCTTGGTGTCATCAAATTTTCAAGAATTTCTTAATATAGTCACTGACTCTCAATATGCAGAAATTATTGTTCTACATATAGAAACTTCTGATCTAATTCAGGATTATTTGGACTTAACTTCACTGTTTCTTCAATTACACCGAGTAATAAGAAATAAAAATAATACATTGTATATAACATAGATCAGATCTGATATGCATCCACCAGGCACTCTAGCACAGGCAATGATGAAATTGATCAACTATTGACAGGAAGTTTGTTTGAGGCCTCAGAATTTCATTTTAAAAACAGTATGTTAACAGCAAAGATTTAAAAAGAGAGTTTTCTATCACTTGGCAACAAGCCAAAGAAATTGTGCGAAAATGTCCCACTTGTTCTTTATATAATTAAACTCCACTACCTGCAGGAAGTAACCCAAATGGTAAACAAAGAAATGAAATTTAGCAAATCATGTGTTTTATTTTATAGAGTTTGGTAAACTGAAATATGTGCACCATACTATAGACACATATTCAGGGTTCCAATAAACAAAAGCCACAAGTTCTTTTTTCTTTTTTCAATGCAGTTTATTCAGGAACCTTGAACAATCATCTGACCCTGGGAAAAGCCAGCCCACAGGTTAAATATCCTCTGGGTAGCCAACCTCAGCATGCCACGTGGGCAATGAAGATAGCTCCACATACATGGAAGCAAGCCAGATCCTCAGCCTTAGCCAAATGCGGAGTTGTTTGTGACAGAGAGCACTCACCATCGGGAAGGTGGAAGGTGGAAACCAGCTCCATCTTTCAGGCGAAGCCACAAGTTTTAAGAAGGCTGATTTAGTTATTACAAATTTATTAGAAGTTCTGGAAGTTATGGTTATGCCTACACAAATCAAGTCTGATAATGTTACAGCATATGTCTTTAATAAAATGGAAAGATTTTTTTACATATTATAAGCTAAAACATGTAACAGGTATTCCGCAGAATCCTGCCAGTCAAGCAGTCATTGAAAAATTGAATCATACTTTAAGGGACATGCTTAACAAACAGAGAGGGGTTTTAACCCCCCCCCCCACGAGATAGATTACATAATGCTTTTTTGACCTTAAATTTCTTAAATGTTAATGAACAACAAACAACAGCTGCACAAAGACACTGGGTTATAGAAAAAAAATTGCTGAATTATTTCAGCCTATATATTTCAAAGATACCCTAACTTCACAATGAACAGTAGGGGATGTATTACATACTGGGGAAGAGGTTTTTCATATGTTCATACAGGAGAAGAGAAATTATGGGTTCCTTCAAAACAAATAAAAATCAGATATCACAGAGGAAGACCACCCGAAAACCTTGGTCACACACAAGAAGAAAGAAATTAAGAATACCAAACAAAACAGGCAATATAAATTGATAATCGCTTCACATAATTCTAAAGCTGACTGAGACATAAAAAATGTCTCTAGCCAGAACTTCAGCAGTACATGACCAATAAATCCTTGGCTATAATATCCTCAATTTTTATTATGTCATTCTTTTAATTGGCATTGATAAAATTGGTTTACAGTTTAATTTCATTCTGAACATCTCATACATTTATAATTTTAGAACTGTATAATGCTTGTGAGAAATTATATGTTTGCAGAACAAAAGGAGTGAATACTGGAGATGCTGGACCAAACCTGACAGAATTTTTCTTCCAGCATGCTGAGATATTGACACATCTGTTTGTATCTTGCATGTTCCAGAATTGTGCTTGTTCCTGCCTCAACAACTTCAATTGCTGTTTCTCATCACTGCCTGCTCCCAAGAGAGCTTTGAAGAAAGCTACAAATCTTAATTGGTCCAGCATTTTAAACTGTTCTAAACAGGACTTTTATTATTTTCTCAACATTCAAAGACTGGACCACAAATATTGCTTACTTAATTAAACATTTTTCCAATTTTCTTTGGGCCCCCAACAGGATTTCTGCATGTCCAAAATGTCAGCTAGAAGAAATCAATGAGAATGATGTCATATTTTCCTTAAGGGGGATTGGGTAGGTTTTTGGTTATTTTCTGTGGCTACAAGTGTTTATTGTCATTGGGAGATGTTTATAAATTACTAATGGTATTATTCAGAGTGAAACTGTTATGCCATTTTAGGAAACCCAAAAGACCTGGGATACACTCTGCTGTAAATACATGAGGTTTTTAAAATTGTATACGTGTTCAGACATGGGACACAAACTTCCTGTGGACACAGGACAGGAATGTAGCCCTGAGATCTAGGGAAGCAAGGTTTTTATGGGGCAAAACTGCAAGCAGGGACTTACATGCTTTGGCTTTACATGATTGTGTAATGGAAACTCAGTTTGAAATGATTGGTTACTTTGGGCATCAAGACCACAAACAGTTCTGGCCTGGTCCTATGGGCCAGTTTCCTAGCAACTGTATAATTAGTGGGCAGGAAAGAATGCAGTAAGGTTAATTTGTCCCCTTAAGGCTAGTTCTTCCCCAAAGGAGGCTGGACATGTTTCCAACTAACTAGGCTTTATTCATGCTTATGCTTTAAACTTTAAAACAATACCCACTGATTTTAAGTCTTTGCTCTCTCAAATCCACTAAGAATTAATGTAATTGAGATTTTAAAAATGAAATAAAATGAAGTTTCAAATCTTTCTTCCATCTGCTATTTTTCCCATAAACTCTACTGTGTGCCTTCCTTGGGAAAGGAACCTGTTTCTGACAATGTGCCAGCAGGCCTGGCTCTGATTTTTTTATTTCAATCTTATTATTATTATCATTATTATTATTAATTTGGGTTTTTGAGACAGGTTTTCTCTGTGTAGCCCTGGCTTTCCAGGCCTCATTGTATACCAGGCTGGCCTCGAACTCCCAGACATACTCACAGACATCTACCTGCCTCTGCCTCCCGAGTGTTGGGATTAAAGGTGTGTGCACTGTGCTTGGCAGGACTTTCTTATAGCCTGGTTGAAGTCATACTTTATGACTTAGGACATGTGAGTGTGAAGAGCTGGCAGGGGTGCAAACCCTTCCTTTTGGAGAGAGGGTTTCTCTTGTGGCCTTGCATGTCCTGAACTCGTTTTGCAAACCCAGATGGCCTGGAACTCACACCAGCCTCTGCTTGCCCCACTGACAGCCACAGGCATGCGACACCACACCTGGCTTCTTGTTATAGTCTTTAAGAATGATTTATAATCTCTGTCTGCCTTCCTGGGACCAGCTCTGTTTTGACTGGGAGAGTTTGCAATCACTAAAAGAAAGGGGGGCAGGGAACCCAGGATTCCTTCTGCAGTGAGCAGGGACTGGCTGGGCCCTGGCTGAGCAGGGAATTTAAACTGGACACATTTAAACTGGGAATACATAAATTTAAGCTGGGGCTGTGTGTGCAATAAACTAGCTTTACTTACTAATGGACCCTTGTGCTTTTTTCCCTTCTTCTAAGAAGTGTAAATCCCATCTATTTGTTTATTTTTACACGTATGACTGTTTTGCCTGCATGGATAGGTGTGCCTGTGTACCAGGTGGATGCCTGGTGCCTGAAGAGGCAGCATTGACAACCCACAAGTATACCCTTGAGTTTTTCTTTTGCCATCTATTGCTTCTCATGGGACCTACACATTAGTCTGGTTTGTTGCCTCAATGAGAGTCCCTTGGAGAAAAAAAAGATTTTCATTTTATTATTATTATTATTATTATTATTATTATTATTATTATTGGGAATGAGTGTTCTTTTTGGAGTGAGGGAAACTTTATTTATGATTCCTGGTGTACTTCTCTTTATTATGGAAGATTTTCTTATTATTTGTACACTATTCTGTCTGCATGCCAGAGGAGGGCACCAGGTCTCACTATAGATTGATATGACCATGTGGGTGCTGGGAATTGAGCTCAGAAACTCTGGAAGAGCAGCCTGTGATCTTAAACTCTGTGCTATCTCTCCTGCCCCCTTATTTCTTATTTTTATTTTTTAAATTTTTATTTATTCATTTTACATCCCTGTCTTAGACCTCCCCTTCTTCTCCTTCCAGTCATACCCTCCCTTTTTTTCCACTATCATCCCTCACCTGGCTCTTCAGAAAAGAGGATCACCCTGCCTCTCCTGTGCATACCCACCCACCCCAGCATATCAAGTGGCATCAGGACCGAACACATACTCTTTGCCTGTCGAGGCAACCCCAACAGGGGAAAGTGAAAGAAAAGATAGCTTGTGGGTCAGGGTGCATTCATATGTGTGTTGGTCCTGCTGTGTTTACAAGGCCTTGTTACCCTTGTGTCCTTCATCCACTCTGGTGCTTACACTCTGCACACAGAGTTTCTTGAGCCCTTAGGGGCTTAGGGTTTCTTGCAGACATCTCATTTAGGGTGGAATGGTCCAAGGCTTCTCACTGTTTGCATATCGACTGGATGTGGGTCTCTGTATTTATTCCCATCTCCTGCAGGAGGAATTTCCAATGATGGCCTAGCAAGGCACTAATCTGTGAGTATGGCTGTGCTCCTTTAGCACAACTGTAGCATTTAGATTTCTCTTATGTCCTTGGCCTCTGTAGACTCAGGTTCCTGGCCAATCAAGCAGTATTGGATCAAGGTTCCTTCTCATGGAGTGGGCCTCCTGAAACCCAACTAGATATTAGTTGGTCTCTTCTGTGACCTTTATACCACAAGTGCACCAGCAAATCTTGTAGGCAGGTCACTGTTGGAGAGTGAAGGGTGTATGGCTGGGTTGGTGTGTACTTTTCTCTTCTGGTGGCATGCAGCGTATGTTCCTGTATCGCAAACAGCAGTCTATAAGGGTGAAGGTTCTCGGTAGGGGCCAGCTGGGATTCGCTGTGTCCAATGACTTGTGAAGGTGTTGTCCCCAGCAACAGAATCTTACCATCAGGTTGGGGAGAGCACTGGAGGATGGACACAGGTGGGGGGCCCCAGGCCCTGCTTTGATCTAGCACAGAGACCTCCTGCGTACCGACTCCACAGGACTCTGGGAAGCCTGCTATCAAGACACGCCCTTGTCTGTTCTTATTAAATTGAAATAAATACATAGTATTAAATGAAAACATCATATATATAAAGCTAGTTATTAAGTGACACGTGTGCTCCACCAGAGGGCACCAGATTCCTTGACAGATGGTTGGAGCGCCACCGTGTGGTCCCTGGGATGGAACCTGGCACCTTGATAAGAGAGGGATTCTCTGTGTCTGATGGCTGTTGCGATGACAAAGGTCGGCTTTTTTTTTAAGATTCATCCATCCATGTATTCATTCATCCATTCATTCATTCTGCTTGTGCACCAGAAGAGGGCACCAGATCCCATTACAGCTGGCTGTGAGCCACCATGTGGTTGCTGGGAATTGAACTCAGGAACTCTAGAAGAGCAGCCAGCGTTGTTAACCTCTGAGCCATCTCTCCTGCCTCCAGTTATTTTTTTAATATTTAAAAGACATTTATTTTCCATGTGAGCGCGTTTCTGCCGTCCCAAGACTAGTCCTCCTTTGACTGGGCGACTCAAAATTAATTTAAAAAAGGGGGAGGGACCTCAGGATCCCTTCTCCAGGGACCAGGGACCAGCTGGACTTCCTCTGATCAGGAGAATTCAAAGCGCTCTTTTTTCCTGCACACAAGTGCAGCAGCCCTGTGTGTTTACTTCCGGTACCAGGGGGCGGGGCGATGGCATCGCAAATTGGCTCCGAAAGGCTCCTGAACCTGAAGACTGCGAGGGGCACAGGGCGGGGACATTGACAGAACACCAGGGACCAGGGAAAATACTGTGCGCTTTATGACGACGGGGAAAGCGCTTCCGGGGGATACTTCTGGGTCCTGACAGAGCTCTAGGCTAAGTAGGGAGGAGGAGGATAGCTTGTGAGGGTGTAATGCGATAAATACAGCATTCTGGGAATTGTATTTTTGCGTCTGCAACTCGGCAAAGCGACGATATAGTGAGACCTGGCTATGTTACTACAAACAATCCCAGAAGTCCTTGCTCTGAGACAGTTCTCACTGAGGCTCCCAGCAGGCACAATGCACTCTGGGATTATTTGTAGTTCCCTGGCTATGGAGTGCTTGGCTTTAAGAATTTCCGTGTCTGGGACATTTCATCATGAATTCAGTAAGGTTGTTCACAATCGTACAAGATAAAACAGATAATTTTTTTTTTTTTTTTTTGTCTATGAGACACCTATAATACAATGTGAGTGGCTGGAAGTGGAGCTGAAATGCGGTAGATAGATTTAAGATTGATTTAAAGCCTGGACAGCTCCTAAGAGGGTGGATGGGGTATTGGAGCTTTTGGACAGGACTGTGCTGGATGTTAAGTGGAACGCGAGCACCCACAAGCATACATGCCATGTCTTCAATGTGTTATGTACTGTTGAAAAAGCAGGCGCTTGAGGACAACTATAAGGTTATATTCCAAGAAGCTGGCAGTTGGTGGAAATTCAAAGTTCAAGAGTTAGCACAGCACCTCTTCATTTTCCTAGTTCCTCATTCTGCATCCTGTTATTTTCAGGTATTTCAGACCGAACAAACAGCATCTTTTCAGGCTGAAAATGGACTGTAGTTTTCAGTTCAGATAGGTAGTAGCATATGATTCTTGAGGATTCTCTTAGAAAACCCTTCCCAGTAACTCAAAAGTTGACTTCTCATGCCTGGTGTTGGAGTTTTTGTTAGATGGAGGGACAATTGTCATCACAGATGGCAAAATTTCATTTAAACTAAATTTTAGTTTTATAAATTAAAACTAAAATTAGTTTAGTTTTATAGCTTACATGGATTATACATATTTTAGATAGTTACTAATATTATTCCATATTACTTTTTCAGACATCCTTACCTTACCATCTTCCCTTTTGTATTTCTTTCTGTCTTACCTCCGAAATTATTATACCCCCTTCAAGTTTTTCCCATTTCCTCTTTCAAATCTCTATACCTTTCTACTTCCTTCTGCCCCCACACACTTCCATTCTCACCTTGGAAATGGTCACTATTTCATTCTTGGTTTTTTAATTACTGCCGGATATAGACTCACATATGAGTACACACATATTCCGTTTAAAGCTGGGAAACTTAGAAGAGAGAATATGTGGAATTTGTCTTTCTGTGTTTGGATTACCTCATATAACATGATTTTTTTTTCTAGTTCCATCTATCTACCTGCAAGTTTTATGTTTGCATACTACTCAATAGTGATGCATTTTAAAATCATGACCTAAAGAGCTTATATTTAATTCATTTTTAAGGTTATTTAATAATTACATCATTTTGTGCCTTCTCTTTTCTTCCCTCCAAACCTTCCCACAGACCTCTCCTATTTCTCTTTCAAATTCATCTTCTTTTTTCAAATTTGTATTATGCTCTTAATATAAGTTGCTCAGTTTAATAATGTTACTTCCATGCATGTTTTCAGGGTTGATTGCTTGGTATTGGATAACTAAATGATTTTATGCTCTTTCCTGGAAAGATTTTTTTTTTTCTCATACTCTCAGCATTTATTAGTTCCCTGCAGATTTTTGTGTAGGATTAAGGACAATGGTTTCTTCCTAGACCACTTTTGCATGTCTATTAGCATTTTCAATTTTTAGTTCGTTTTTATACAGGTATATTGGTAAGCCTTTTTTTCTTTATTTTTTTTATATTGGTCCATCTTTTGGGTGTAGCTTCTGGTATTATTAGGAGACACATTACCAGACCATACTCTGATCCTCTGCCATATATATATATATATATATATATATATATATATATATATTTACCTCCTGTTATGCATGATCACTGAGTCTTAGATCTGGGAATTGTTTTGTAGATGTATCAGATGTGACTGTTCTCCAGAATTCTGCCTTGTGATTGGTTGTGGTTTTAAGTCATGATTGTGGTTCAGGAAAAGCTTCCTTGGTCAGTGGTGAACTATACTTATCTATGTGCATTATTAAAAGCATTTAGGTTGCTACATGTTTATATTCATGCATGTACTTACATGTATTATAGGGATTTATGTAGATAATTCACAGTATGATTGCTTAAAACTCTTTAAAAAATTTACTGTTATTTTACCTACTTCCTTCTTTTATATTTATCCTGTAAAAGACCTGGGGTCTTACAGCTCAGGAGTTCAAGATCGCACCCTTCTCGGGAATTTCCACAGACCACAACTCAATGCAAAAGCAAGAGCATTTTTTTTTTATTTCAATCGTGATAGGGTCACCCCTCAAAAGGCAGGAGATGGCCCCAAGCATGCAAAGCACAGGGTTTTTATACTTAAAAATCTGGCCACTTTTGCTCTATACATTGATTGGTCAGCAAGAATAGCATGAAGATAGTTTATGCCTAGTTGTTTGCAGTTTTTGGCCATTTGTGAGTTTTCTCAAAACAACTCACCCTGCCCTTCAAGAGCTACCTGCCTTTGGCTTCAATTCAAGGCTATCTCAGAGCAGTTCATCCTGCCATTTGAGACCTATGTGCCTCTGGCTTTAATTCAAGAATGGGAATGGTCACAGCTGTTTTTCTTTTACAGTTGTTTTCATTCTCGGGTGAGCTCTCATCCCCCTTTTCTTTGTGCTCCAATTTTAACCCTAAAATTGTGGATCAATCTCAGAGAGAGATCGATACTGCCTCTGGAGCATCAGGACCTGAACCACCCTTACACATTCCCTGACAAAGGCCACTAATTGGTTAACAATACAGGGTACTATTGTGACAAGGAGCAAAAGGGTAGCAAAAGGTCCCAGTAAGAGAAGCACATAGGGAAGCATACCATTAAACCCATTCCAAAAAGGAGATTCTATTAATTCTCATCTCCTTTTTTCAAGATCTTTTTTTTAATCTTTCCTTTAACAATGCCTGATTAGTGTAAAAAACGGCATTTCTCCTGTGAGGCTAAGCAGATTCCTCCTTTTTCAACCGTAAGGAGGTCTAATCCCCTTTGGGTCTGGAGAACTACTTCTGCTAAGGAATTGAGCTGGTCTTGGAGGTCATTGATGGTGCTCGAAAGCAATTGTACATCATTAATTAACTGTTGGGACAGTTTGTTGTATTTATATAATAAAACACCCAAGCCAGTTGACCCAGCGCCTATGGAAGCACTCAGCCCAGTTCCCACTAACAGAGGAATGAACTGAATGGCTCTCTTCATTCTTCCAGCCATTAAGTCAAAGGTGGTGACTAGGACTGGCTCATCCCCTGGAATGATGCTAAGATCAGGGAGTTGCCTGTACACAGGTCCCAGTCCAATCTGTGGGCAAGAATGTATAGGCTTTATTATTCCTGCATAAGAAAACAGTGTTATTGTCAGGGCAGAGAGCTGTGGAGATGTCAATTGCTGAATCACAAATGGCAAAGATAGCATCCCCTACAGGTAGACCTGAGCTATCATTTTTGTAGGGTTTTGTCAAACAGGTAACATTTTTCTTGAAGAGAGGCTGCACTCTCATAGGGGGTGCTGAGTGTCAGGACCCCTCAGCAGTGGAATAAGTGGCGTTGGGGGGGAGCTCCAGAGGAACAGGCTGCCCTCGTCAGAGGCGGAGCCAGAAGTCACTTGCAAGCGAAGGGTTGGTGTCATTTAGGAGGCTATGAGTGGCAGTAATAACATGTACAGTCTGGGGGTCTAAAATAAAGTTTCCTCTACTATCAGGAAGAACCAGAGGGTGGTAATTGAGGGACGAGTATTCTTTTTTCTATTAACTCTTCAATGCATTGTTTAACCTGTTCTTGTCTGGCCTGATCCTTCACCCCTCCTCCATCTGAGAGGTGAATGGGAGGTACCTTTCTTCAGCGTACAGGCTTTCCTACCATCCCAGAACAAGGGGCTTGGAGTAATTAAGATCCATGGACTCCTGTTGGCACACTGTGGAAACAATCGTCTATCCTCATCTCCTCCCTGACTTGGTTCAATATGGCAGTGAAATAGGTGATGATATCTTTTCCAGTACATTGTTGCACAACCCTATAGCAACTGCTATGCACAACCTGTTGATAGGTATCACAAGGGCAAGGCACGGGGCACCCATTTACATAAGGAATCATCTTAGGCTTGGTTACACAATGCCATTCTAAACTTGGGGTACTCCCTGAAGGTTGTAGGGCTCTATATGCCCATGTATCGCCAAACTCAACTTGAGCATAGGCCTTGTTGGGGCTCCAAATCTCACCAATAAGTAAGGTTCTGCCATTCATCACACCACCCTTGCAATCACAGGGTTTACCATACATTGCTTCCAGGGCCTTGTGAGCCTGGCGAGGATCACCAAAACTCCAATTGAGTAAAAACAGCACCACCCAGAGGTACCATTGTCTGTCCACTTTACTGGTCAAAGAGTTCATTGTCCCTGATGAGTTTCAGTTTTAACAGGTTGCTGGAGGCTTGGACTTTCCAGGTGTCAGAAGGTTTATGAAGAGCAGGCTTGACATATGACCCATGGATCCAAGCTGCAATGCTCTCTACTTTGACGGCTGTTGGGGTGTTGAGCAGGACACAATAAGGAACCTTCCAACGAGGTTCCAAATTCTGGCTGTGGTGTCATAACAAGTACACCATCTCTCCAACCTGGAACTAATGGGGCACCTCCAAGGACCGGGGCGCATATGCACTACCAACCTTGCTCCAAATCTCTTTCTGAATAAGTTGCAGTCCTTTTCACCTGGACAACAAGTCAGAGTTACCACTAGTTATGTCAATGGGGTCCCCAAGAAGAGTCAGGGTAGCAGGAACCCCATATAGTATTCAAAGGGAGTTAAGCCTAGTATGGAGGGAGTATTTCTGACTCTAAAGAGGGCCAAGGGAAGGATCACTGCCCAGTCACCATCAGTCTTCATGGTCAATTTAGTGAGAGTCTCTTTGAGAGTTCTATTCATTCTCTCTACCTGTCCTGAACTTTGAAGTCTATAAGCACAATGTAACTTCTAATCAAGTCCCAGAAACCTGACCACCTCCTGGTTTACCTGAACAACAAAGGTTGGCCCATTGTTTGACCCAATTACCTTTGGAATACCAAACCGAGGAAAAATGTCTTCCAGAATCTTTTTGGCCATGACCAGGGAGGTTTCTTTCTTTGTGGGAAAAGCTTCCACCCATCCTGAGAAAGTGTACACAAAAACCAGGAGATATTTATTGCCATCTCTAGATGGTCTACTTTCAGTGAAATCCACTTCCCAATGCATTCCAGGTCTAGTTCCTTGTCACTGGCCAGCAGTGACACCTGAATACCACCTGAGAGAGGGCTGGGAAAGAGAGAGAGAGACAGGGTGACACAGAGAAGGACACTGAGTCTACATGCTGATCCAAGTGTTAGTTTAATGGACGTCAGGTTAACACTTAAGTAGGCCAAAAAGTACAAGCAGTTTCTCCTGTAGGAACTTTACATGGTCAAAACATAGGAGAGCTCACTCAAGGTTACACAGCACCTGCTGTCTGGTTACTATGGTTGCACACAGTTTCGCAGGGTCAGAGCTGTCTGCTGTAGGACCACCAAGGTCAGTTTATAAGAAACTGGACTTTGGAAAATAGCCAAAGCCAAGAGGCCAGATTCCACTGTTCAGATGCCATTAACTCCAAATTTGCCATATACTCCAAAAAGGCTGCCACAGTTCCTCTCAGCTGCTTCCCTGGAAGCAGCTCTGGAAACTCTTACCTATGTTTACCTACTGGCAAGGTTCACATGCCCTAGTCACTGTCTCAGTCAGGGTGGTGAGGTTTAGTATTCAGTACTGGGATGGGTGGGCAACTTCAGCTAAATTCTTTGCCCACAAGTGAGTCCACTTACGCATCTGAGTAATTAATCTCTCAGCGTCTTCCTTTGGTAGAATGATCTTACCTTTAGAGTCAATCCATGCCCCCACATAGGTGTCAAATATCCCCTGTGTTTTACCATATTAACTTTAAGTCACTTTCTGAGTAGTTTAGTCATTCTTCTCTGGGCAGTTCAGCAGTTAGTACCACTAGGACAGTTTCCTCTAGCAGCTGCTTTAGCCTCCTGATCGGCCATGTTATTCCCCTTTCCTGCCTCAGAAATCCCCTTCTGATGTCCCAGACAATGAATAATGCTTACCTTTTCCAGCAGCAACAAGGCATTGAGCAAAGTCAGAATCTCATTTTTATTTTTTATCTCTACCAGCTGATGTTAGCAGAAATCTCTGCTGATAGATGGCCCCATGTACATGGGCTGTTGGTAAGGCGAACCAACTATCAGTGTAGATGTTTATCTTTTTACCCTTTTCCAGTGTTATTGCCTGGATTAAAGCAATCAATTCAGCTCGCTGAACAGATGTGCCCTCCGGCAACGCCTGGGCCCAGATTACCTGATGTCCATCTACCACCACTGCCTCTGCCTTTCTCTTCCCGTTCTACAAAAAACTGCTCCCATCCTTATAGTGTGTCACCTCAGCATCAGGAATTGGTTGATCTTTCAAGTCCTTTAGCCATCCCTGTTCCTCTGCTAGAACCTGTAAGCAATCATGCTCCAGGGGCTGGATTTCTGGATCTGGCAATAAGGTGGCAGGGTTTAGCCCTGTAGCCGGGGCAAAGGTGACTCTATCATTATTCAAGAGCAAGGCCTGGTAATGTGTCTTGCTGGCATTCATGAGCCAGAAATCAGGTGGCTGCCTTAAGACACTCTCAAGGGCATGAGGAGCACAGATGATGAGGTCCTGTCCCAGAGTCAGTTTGTCTGCATGTTTTACTAGTGCCGCCACTGCTGCTATTATTTACAGGCAGGTTGGCCATCTTGCCACTACTCAATCAAGTGTTTTGGATAGATAGGCTACTGGTCTCTTCCAGGGTCCAATTTTCTGTGTTAGCACCCCATTGGCCATTCCCTGATTCTCACACACATAGAGATGGAAGGGTTTGGTTACATCAGGGAGTCCCAATGCTGAGGCCAATATTAAGGCTTGTTTGATATTACCAAATGCAGCTTGTTCATCCTTTCCCCAGATGAAAGAGTCACTGCCCTTTGTAAGGGCATGCAGAAGGGCTGCCATGTTGGCAAATCCCGGGATCCACAGCCGGCAAAACTCCGCTGTACCTAAAATTTCCCTCAGTTGTTCAGTAGTCTGTAGAGGGGGAATATGAAATACAGTCTTTTTTCTAGCCTCCAACGGCCATCTCTTTCCCTCTTTTAATATATATCCCAGATAACTGACAAAATTTCCTGCAGAGATGGGTCTTTTTTGCTGTAGCTGAGCTTACCCATCTCTTGCAACAGCTGGTCGGTGGCCTCAAAACAGGTTTCTTTACAATTTGCAGCTAATAGAATGTCATCCACATATTGGAGAAGAGTTACCTGTGGATTGGTGGCCCGGAGGTGTGCCAGGTCCCAAAGAAGGGTTTCATCTTCCTTTTGGGACAATTCTTGATCCAGTGTCCTTTCTCCTTGCAATAGGCACACTGATCCTTAGACAGAGGGCCCTCTGATTTCCAGGATCTCTCTCCCTATCATTATGACTGCACTGCGGTGGCCAGGATCTTAGTCAACTTTCTGTCTTGCCTCTTATCCTTTCTCTTTCTCTTGCTTCCTGCTCTTTCTGCTTTCTTTCCTCTTTCTCTTCTTCCATCTCCCAGCTGTAGAAAACCTTTTCTGCTACCTGCACTAAATCCTTAAAGAACTTGTCCTGTAAACCCTCTATTTTCTGGAGTTTTCTACAAATATCTCTGGCTGACTTGTCTATAAAGGTAATAGTCACCATTGGTTTATGCTCATCTAAGATAGGGTCATAGGGCGTAAACTGAGAGTATGCCTCTATCAGCCATTCCAGAAAGGCTGCAGGAGATTCATGCAGCCCCTGAACCATCTCTCTTACCTTCATCAAATCAGTGGGATTTCAAGCAGCCCCATGGAAACCCGCAATTAGAGTCTGACAGTAGACCTCCAGTCATTCCCTACCTCCAGATGTGTTGTAATTCCCGTTCAGTGGGTGAGGGGAACGCCATCATCAATCTCATTAGGGAGGATGGAAGGCCTTCTGTCCATTCCAGGCACAGTCTTTCTCTTCCCAAGGAGGACCCGTCTCGTTCCTCAGTAGTTAAGAGGGCCTGCAAGAGTTTCTGGCAATCATCCCAAGTGGGCTGGTGAATAGGACAGATTCAAACAAATATGTGCTTTTTATCTCACCTCCAAGAAATGATAGTCACCGCCTGTCCCATAATAAAGTCGTCCATCAAGAAAGTCAAAGAAGCAACAATGATAGAGACAAAGAAAACAAGAAAGGCAGTTACACAAGAACACCCTTATGGGTGGTACTACAGAATTCTGATTGAGAGGCTGCCTCATGGCGGCTGTCTCTGAAGAGAAACAGATGGGAGGAAAACCATCCCGGAACTAGCCTCCCCAAATGGAATCTGGAAGGTCCTCCAGTTCCCAGGCAACCGATATTCTGACAAGTTTGTCTATCGCAGGGACTGAGCAGATGACCAAAAATGTCTAGATAGGTGACTAAAGAGAAACAGTGGTATACCAAAAATCAGACTAACCTGTTCTGATCTCACTTCTGAGCCCAGCCAGTTGAGTGTTAAGGAAGGGCACACTGTTTTCCGGGCAACGCACCAAAATGTAAGACCAAGAGTCTCACTTCTCAGGAGCTCAGGATCTCGCCCTTCACAGGAAAACTCACAGACCACAATTCAATGCAATAGCAAAAGGTTTTATTGCTGTCGAGATAGGGTCGCACCTACAAAGACAGGACATGACCCTGAACATACAAAACAGGATTTTTATGCATGAAAATCAGATCACTTTTGCTCTACACTTTACAGCTGGTTGTTCCTCAGAACAGTTCACCCCGCCCTTCAAGAGCTATCTGCACCTGGCTTCAATTCAAATAATAACAGTTGTTTTTCTCATTCCCAGGTGGTCCCTCATTTGTTCTGATGATGAAATCACTGAATAATGTCATGTTGCAGTGTTAAGGGTGCAGGGATCTGTTTAGGAGCCTGTGCAAAACAACAGCCTCATTCACTAAGGTAATTCAAGGCCCTGGAGAAAATTGTTCACCAACTTCATACAGAGATTGGATTCAGCTCTAAAGAGGGTAGTACCAGACTGACACCAGATAAGCACTGATGCCATTCTTGGCGCATGATACTGCAAATACCACATGTAGGAGAGCATTTAGAGCATGAAAAGGAGGAGCAGCCCCAAGAGAAGATTGATTAAGAAAGACAACTGCTATTGACTCTCAGGAACATCATGCCGACCTCACAGGACAAGCTAAACCTAGAGTTCCCAGTTCTCAAAAAAAAAAACAAAAACAAAAACAAACAAACAAAAAAAAAACATTGTGCTATTTTGGGTAAATCCAGGAATTTACCGAAAGAACTGTGAGGTTAAAATCTCTAGAATGCAAAATAGGAGGTGTGTTAACACAGAGGCAAGTTGTGCCTTTACTCACAGAAGGGAACAAGCAGATTTTGGCTCCAAGGGAATTCAAAGGTTCCCAGGGTTTCATGGCAGCTGTGGCAAGGGAAAGCACAGGTCTAGGGATTACTGCTCTGAGAGGGACAAACAGGCTAACCTCTTGCCATCAGGAAACCAACAGAGGGGCCTGTCAGGCTTAGGCCCCTCATGCAACAATAAGAGCTGTCTCCCATCACGCAGCCATGAGGTACTAGGCAGGTAGGAAAATCTCAACTGAGCGCAGCTTTGCATCTGGCTGCATATAAACCTCTGACCCTAAGCACAAGGGTTCTATGTCACAAAGGAAATGCAGCAGTTTATGGACCTGTGTATTCAGGGATGCTAAAGAGGATCTCTGGAAGAAGCAGAATAACTTCTACAGGATCTATTGTACACCCAGGTACTGTAGATGGGGACTGCAAGGAAGAAGTTAAAATCATGGTGCATGTAAAACACGAGATGCAAAAATAAGGCAGGGGTAGTATTGCTCAGCTGTTACTGTTCTCCTCCATCTAGGGCAAAGCCGCACCCTTAGGAAGGACAGGCACATTTGGCAGTACCGGAAATTGTGTGTTCTGGAAAGCAGTGTCTAATGATCAGAGATTCAAATTAATGGCAGCAACAAGTGGTGTTCATTGAAATGCAGGAGATGACTTCAGTATCCTCTCCCAAAAGTCTTGGGATCCACAATGTGTGCTTCTGAAGGTTCATATACAGTTTCTAGGAATCTGTAAAATTTCTCCAGTAGGACAAAGTGTATGGGGGATTAAATAGGTGGAACCAGAGGGTCCAAGAGGGAAGTTGACACCTTCTGTAGCCTGCCACTGAAGGAGAAATTCAGAAATAATTCCAGGAGTCTTTCTGCAGGATAAGTCTCCTCTCTGCCCAAATGCTTATACTTGCAGTTTCCTAACCATATTTAGATTGTTGAAATCATACACTGGGAGACTGAAGCTGAAAGGAACTTAAGGCAGAAGCACACGCAGAATGCAAGATCTGTTCTAGCCACGTTCCTCCTTGAGCATCAGCCAGAGCTGAATGAATGACTTCGTTAAAGTAGGCAAAGACTGCTCCTGGCTTCTGCCCCTTTTCCTTGCCTGATCATCAGAAGCCGTGCCTTAGACTCTCCCCTCAAACTCCTTGTGGGCCAACACAGGTGCGTAATGTGAGCTAAGCAGTGGAATTTGGGTAGAACACAAGACCACCTGTATCTGGAAAGGGTGCTTTAGGGTGGGATATGGGAAAATTCGCAGGAGGAAGGAAGGGTTTCACAGTTAGGAAGCAGAAGGGCGTTCCACGGTTTAGCCTGTAATTGGAAGCCTCGAGGGAGTGGGTGGGGCCTAGGTCGGTATTTAAGGGTGAGCAGCGGACACCTTTACCCATTTGCCATAGCCTGCACTGTCCTGGGTGTTGTTCTGAGTACACACTGGAGAGGAAGAACTCCTGTCAAAGTGTCCTCGGCAGGATGGAAGATCAGGCAGATGTGGGTGGCTGCAGTAAGACAAAGACATCCTGGCGTCTAAAGACTGTTTGGCAGGCTAAGCAGAAGGAGGTCTTGCTCTCAGTTTTCGCCAAGACACCTTAACTGAGCTTCAGGACCAGGCAGGAACTGGCCAGGGAATTTGGGGTTCCAGAGTCCTGCATCTGCATGTGGTTTCAAAACTGCAGAAATAAGACTGGCGTGTAGAGGAAGACCTCAAAACAGACCACCGCAGGCTCCAGCCATGAAGCCTCCCAACAGCCTCCTGAAAAGCTTGTCGCCAGGGTACAACAAGCAAGAGGCCCGCCCTCAGAACGGAGAAGGCCTCGAACGCGGCTTTGTCCAGCGCAGATCAGCATGCTAATCTTTTGAGATCTCTCCATCCCCAGACTATGCCACGAGAGTGCAACTGGCACTGAGCACAGGTTTGCCTGAGGACACCGACCACATATGGTTCCAGAACAGAAAGGCCAGGCAGAAAGGCCGCGCTGGAGGCAGCACAGCTAAAGGTGAGGACCTGCCTGCCTCTCCTGGCCCAGAAAGGGCTCCTGGAGCATCGTATTGCATTGAGCAGGAGGCTTCCCGCGACAGCTTGTTGACACCGGGTTCTGCAGGAGGCGAGTATGGAGAAACGTTGATGCCAACATCCGAGCTCACCTTCTCCACAGAGGCCTACCCAGAACCCAGCAACTCCTGCCCTGCACAGCTTTTCCTGGATCAACTGCTGAGTACAGCGGAAGTCAAGGAACAGGTACCAGCTGCTCTGGACCCAGATGACCCATGAGAGCAGATCGAACCAACACTTGAGGCTCCTCTCACGGAAGAAGAATATCAGTCTCTGTTGTATGATATTTGACCCCATTGGTAACCCCTAGAATTGGGACTGTAAAACTCTGTTGCTTGGACCCTCACCTGACCATTGTCTCAGAGACTCCAGCCAGAAATGAGCTTGGACAGATGCTCAGGCTTGCACCTATGAAAGGTGCAGAGCTCTAGCGATCCTGAGTAAGTGTTGGGAAAGAGATGGAAGGCCCTGGAGGTGCGAGGAACCTCACAAGAAGACCAACAGAAACAGGTGACCCAGACCCCAGGGGGCTTGCAGAAACTGAGCCATCAAATAAGGAGCATGCTTGGTCTGGACCTAAGGACCCTGCACACACGTAGCAGGTGGGAGGTGAATCCTTGGGCTTAATGTGGGTTGCCCTATGAGGGAAGTGTTGTGGAGTGGCACAGCGGCGGTGGAAAGTTGTTTCTAGCCTGGACTTTGTTGTTTCTAACCTGGACGGTTTTTGAAGGACAGTTATATCATGTTAGCTTCAATTATGATGAGTATAAATATGTAATTTGTCTGTTATTGTACTCTGCATCATTAAATTACTTTTAGGCATTACTATGACCTGGTTATTGTTTTCATTTGGAAGTTAATGTAAAGAGGAGATATGATTATCTTTCAAGCTGAAAAGAGGTGTGATCATGAGTCTTGGTTTTTAACTTGACTGCATATGGAATTAAGCAAAACACCCAAATTAAGGACACAATTGTGAAGTACTCTTCCTTATTTGAAGTAGTCTTCTCTACTTCTCTTCTGGATCTATAAGCCTGAAAAACACACCTTTAATCCATATCTTCATACTGCAAAACCAACCACTCACCTTTGCCTCATCTTCTACTGGAAACCTATACAAGGACATGGAAGAAGGAATATTTTACTCTTTTCCTGTTCCTTTTTGCTTTGGTAGCAAGTCTATTTCTTCATTGACTATAGAACCTTCTTCTTGAGGATTTCAGTGTATTTGAAGGTGAGTTGCACCAACCAGCCTCATGGACCAAGCCACTGATAGATTCCTTGATTTTCCATTTTTAGCCATCCACTGTTGAATTAATTGACTCACAGATTGTAAATCATTCTCATAAATCCTTTCCTATAAAGAGAAAGTTAGAGGGAAAATAAACTATGCATATAATTATCTTTCACATAGAACTACCAAATTTTCTGCTTTTAATAATGTTATGTAATTCATTCAGGAATCACTTAAACAACAGTAATTTTCATATGAGGAGTTATAGAAAAATATTCATCACCATGCAAAATCAAAATGCTACATAACTTTTTGGGTATATTGATGGCAGAGACTATGAAAGACAGAAGGGCTTGGATGGATATCATGCAGACACTAAGAGACCACCGATGCCAACCCAGACTACTATACCCAGTATATATGCAGCCATCCAGCCCTACAGAAGATACTAGAAGGAAAACCCCAACCCATTAATATTAAATACACTCCAGAAAACATATTGTGGCCCACACCATGAGGGGAAGTCCATGCCTGACACTGCCTGGATGACCATGAACCAGAGTCAAGATAACCTAGAGACACATGATATCTGTAAACATGACAGGCAAAAAAATGTCAATGAAAGATACTCCGCTATAATCATATATGAGTGCCTAGCCCAGTTGTCATCAGAGAGACATTACCCGGCATCTGATGGGAGCAGATGCAGAGAACCACAGCCAAACACAATTATGTATCTAGGGGAACGCCACAAATGATGGAATATGTATTGTAGGAATCAGAGATATCAAGGACAGAACAAGAACATGGCTCACTAAGTCAACTGGGCTCATAGGGGATCACAGAGACTGAAAGAAAAAGGCAAACATTCTATGAGTCTTGTGAGCTAGGTTGTCTGCATACATCTTAGATGTTGCTGAGGGACTTCCAACAGTGAGTGTGTGTGTGTGTGTCGAGGGGTGACTCTGACTCTTTTTCCTGCTCTAGCTACACTTTCCTCATGTATTGCTTTGACCAACTCTGATGTGAGGGATTGTTCCTAGTCTTATTGTAACTTGTTATGCCATCAGAATTTTTTTTCATTGAAAATAATGAAGCAGTGGATCTGAAGGAGAGGTGAGTTGGGCAGAGTAGAGGTGGATAGATTGTGGGTAGGAGGAATGGAGGAACAGGAAACTGCAGTTGGGATGTAGTGCATGAAGCAAGAACAAAAAATAAAATGCTAAAACAAAATAAACTATCATCAGCTAGGGCTGTTGGTGAGTACCTGCAGTGCTAGCACTCAGGAAGTTAAAGGTAGGTGGGTCTCTGTGAGCACAGAGAGCACAGGCTGTTCTACAAACAGAGTCCAGGACAGCCAAAATTATTCAGAAAAATCCTGTCTTCAAACAAACAAAAAACTGTCAGCATTTTGTGTTTCATCTTTAGGAACTTTGTTTTATGTCCTACTTTTTTAATTTTTTATTTTTTAATATGAGATACAGTTTCTTAACTTTGTATCCTAGCTGTAGCCCAGTCCCTCATTTCGTCCCTTTCCCACCCACCCTCTCATCTCCTCCCTACCCCTTTCCAAGTCCACTGATAGGGAAGGGCCTCCTCCTGTTCCAACTGACCATAGCTTATCAGGTATCATCAGGACTGGCTGTAA
The DNA here is from genome assembly GCF_030254825.1 of Meriones unguiculatus. Taxonomy (NCBI): domain Eukaryota; kingdom Metazoa; phylum Chordata; class Mammalia; order Rodentia; family Muridae; genus Meriones; species Meriones unguiculatus. Next base: position 213,374 of record NW_026843679.1, read on the forward strand.
TGTCCTCCTCTGTGGCCTAGCAAGTCTGATCCTCCCTAGGGAGGGGGAAGGTCAAAGAGCCAGCCATTGAGTTCATGTCCAAAATAGTCCCTGTTGCACTTAGTATGGTACCTACTTAGATACAGAGCTGACATGGATATATTTCAGCAGGGGTGCTAGGTTACATGCATACATGGTCCTTGGGTAGAGATACAGTCTCATAAAAGACCCCTGTGCCCTGATATATTTGGTTCTTGTGGAGTTCCTTTCCTTTCCAGGTCACACAAACAACCCCTTCTTTCATATGATTCTCTGTCCTCTGCCCAAGGTTTGGTTATGAGTCTCAGCATCTGCTTTGATACACTGCTAGGTAGAGTCTTTCCCAGGTCCTCTGTGGTAGGCTAGGGTCCTGTTTCTTGTTTTCTCCTATGTCCATCCCATTTGTTTTTTTAAGTGAGGATTGATCATCTTAACCCAGGTCCTCTTTCTTGTTTGTCATCTTTAGGTGTACAGATTTTAGTATGTTTTTCCTATGTTATAGGTCTAGCATCCACTTAAAAGTGAGTGTATACCATGTATGTCTTTCTGCTTCTGGGATACCTTACTCAGGATGATCTTTTCTAGATTTTTTCTTGTTTCTTTATGTTTATATCTCATGATTTCTTTGAATGGACTAGATAAAAACCTGTCTGTTGCACAGCTGGTAAATAGGTTTCCCATTTTATAAGCTGCTTCACCACCTAAAGAATGGATAGCAAAAGCATTTTAGTCTCCTGTTGTTAGACCTGGAGTCTCACTGCTCAGGAGCTCAGGATTGTGAACTTCCCAGGAACACTCAGAGACCACAACTCGATGCGAAATCAAGAGTTTTATTCCAATTTTATTTCTGTCTTTGGTTGCCCCTCCAAAGACAGGAGATGACCCTGAACATGCAAAGCACAGGGTTTTTATACCTGAAATTCAAACCACTTTTGCTGTATCCATTGATTGGTCAGCAAGAATAGTATAATAGTGTACAGCTGGTTGTAGATCGTGTACAGCTGGTTGTAGATAGTTTTTCTCAGAACAGTTGACCCTTCCCTTCAAGAGTTATCTACACATGACTTTTCAATTCAAATAATCACAGTTGTTTTTCTCATGCTGAGGTGGTCCCTCACCCCCCCTTTTTTCCTCAATTGTAACCCTAAAATTGTGGATCAACATCAGGGAGAGGTTGATACTGTCTCTGGAGCATCAGGAACTGAACTGCACTTATAAGTTCCCTGACAAAGGCGAGTTCTGGTCGGAGAGTTTATTGTCCTTGATGAGTTTCAGTTTTAGCAGGTTGTTGGAGGCTTGGACTTTCCAGGTGTTGCAGGTTGATGAAGGGCAGGCATTACATGTCACAGGTGGACCTGAGCTGTGATGCCCTCTACTTTGACATCAGTTGGGGTGTTGAGCAGGAGGTAATAAGGACCCTTCCACCCAGGTTCCAGATTTTGGCTGCAGTGTCATGACACATATACCAGCTCTCCAACCTGGGATTGATGGGGCACCTCCAAGGACTCAGGTGCATATGCACTGCCATCCTTGCTTCAAATCTCTTTCTGAATAATTTGCAGTCCTTTTAGCATGGACAACAAGTCAGAGTAACCACTACTGATGTCAAGGGGGTCCCCAAGAAGAGTCAGGGGAGCAGGAACCCCATATCATAGTTTGAATGGAGTCAGGCCTTGTACAGAGGGAGTATTTCTGACTCTAAAGAGGGCCAAGGGAAGGAGCACCACCTAGTCACTGCCAGTCATCATTGTCAATTTGGTGAGATTTTCTTTTAACAGTCTATTCATTCTCTCTACCTGTCCTGAACTTTGGGGTCTATAAGCACAATGTAACTTAGAGTCAAGCCCCAGAAACCTGGCCACCTCCTGGCTTACCTGAGCAACGAAGGCTGGCCCATTGTCTGACCCAATTACTTTTGGAATACCTTACTGTGGAAAAAATGTCTTCCAGAATCTTTTTGGCCATGACCAGGGTTGTTTCATTCTTTGTGGAAAAAGATTCTTCCCATCTTGAGAAAGTGTCCACAAAAACCAGGAGATATTTATTGTCGTACCTGGCTGGTTTAATTTCACTGAAATCCACTTCCCAATGCATTCTGGGTCTAGTTCCTCTCAGCTGCTTCCCTGGGCTCTGGAAATTCTTACCTATGTTTACCCTCTGGCAAGGTTCACATGCCCTAGTCACTCTCTCATTCAGGATGGTGAGTTTTAGTATTTGGTACTGGGATTTGTGGGCAACTTCAGCCAATTTCTTTGCCCTCAAGTGAGTCCATTTATACATCTGAGTTATTAATCTCTCAGCGTCTTCCTGGGGTAGAATAATCTTACCTTTGGAGTTAATCCATGCCCCCAAGTCAGTGTCAAATATCTCCTGTTGTTGCCATATTAACTTTAAGTCACTTTCTGAGTAGTTTAGTCATTCTTCTCTGGGCAGTTCAGCAGTTAGTACCACCAGGACAGAGTTTCCTCTAGCAGCTGTTTTAGCCTCTTGATCAGCCATGTTATTCCCCTTTGCTGCCCTGGAAGTTCCCTTCTGATGTCCAGGGCAATGAATAAAGCTTCACTTGGCAGGCAGCAACAAGGCATTGAGCAAAGCCAGAATCTCGTTTTTATTTTTTATCTCTTTACCAGCTGATGTTAGCAGGCCTCTCTGATGATAGATGATCCCTTGCACATGGGATGTTGCGAAGGTGTACTGACTATCAGAGTAGATGTTTCTTTTTACCCTTTCCCAGAGTTAATGCCTGTGTTAAAGCAACCAATTCAGCTCGCTAAGCAGAAGTGCCCTTCAGTAACGCCTGGACCCATATTAACTTATGTCCATCTATTACTGCTGCCATTGCCTTTCTTTTCCCATTCTCCCAAAACTGCTCCCATCCATATAGTATGTCATCTCACAGTAGGGCAGAGGCTGATCTTTCATGTCCTTTCGCCATCCCTGTTCCTCTGCTAGAACCTGGAAACAATCATGCTCCAGGGGCTGGATTTGTGGATCTGGCAATAAGGTGGCAGGGTTTAGCCCTGTAGCTGGGGCAAAGGTGACTCTATCATCATTCAAAAGCAAGGCTTGGTAATGTGTCATGCGGGCATTCATGAGCCAGCAATCAGGTGGCTGCCTTATGACACTCTCAAGGGCATGAGGAGCACAGATGGTGAGGTCCTGTCCCAGAGTCAGTTTGTCTGCATGTTATACTAGTGCCGCCACTGCTTCTATTATTTCCAGGCAGGTTGGCCATCTTGCCACTAGTGAATCAAGTGTTTTGGATAGATAGGTTACCGGTCTCTTCCAGGGTCCAATTTTCTGTGTTAGCACCCCATTGACCATTCCCTGATTCTCAGCCACATAGAGATGGAAGGGTTTGGTTACATCAGGGAGTCCCAATGCAGGAGCCAATATTAAGGCTTGTTTGATATTATCAAATGCAGCTTGTTCATCCTTTCCCCAGATGAAAGAGTCATTGCCCTTTGTAAGGGCATGCAGAAGGGCTACCATCTTGGCAAATCCCGGAATCCACAGCCAGCAAAACCCTGCTGTACCGAAAATTTCCCTCAGTTGTTCAGTAGTCCCTGGAGGGGGAATGTGAAATACAGTCTCTTTTCTAGCCTCCGAAGGCCATCTCTTTCCCGCTTTTAATATATATCCCAGGTAACTGACCTGCAGGATGGGAGTTTTTCGCTGTAGCTGAGCTCACCCATCTCTTGCAACAGCTGGTCGGTGGCGTCAAAACAACTTTCTTTACAATCTGCTGCTAATAGTATATCATCCACATATTGGAGATGAGTTACCTGGGGATTGGTAGCCTGGAGGTGCGCCAGGTTTAAGTGTAGGGCTTCATCTTCCTTTTGGGACAATCCTGGATCCAATGTCCTTTCTCCTTGTAATAGGCACACTGATCCTTAGACAGAGGGCCCCTCTGATTTCCAGAAACTCTCTCCCTATCATTATGACTGCACTGTGGTGGCCAGGATCTTAGTCAACTTTCTGTCTTGCCTCTTATCCTTTCTCTTTCTCTCACTTCCTGCTCATTTTGCTTTCTTTCCTCTTTCTCTTCTTTCATCTCCCGGCTGTAAAAAACCTTTTCTGCTACCTGCACTAAATCCTTTAACGACTTTTCCTGTAAACCCTCTATTTTCTGGAGTTTTCTACAAATATCTCTGGCTGACTGGTCTATAAAGATTATAGTCACCATTGCCTTATACTCATCTGAGGTAGGGTCATAAGGTGTAAACCAGCTATATGCCTCCATCAGCCATTGAAGATAGGCTGTGGGAGATTCATCTGGCTCCTGAACCATCTCTCTTACCTTCATCAAATTGGTGGGCTTTTGAGCGGCCCCATGGACACATGATATTAGAGTCTGGCGGTAGACCTGCAGGCATTCCCTACATCTGGATACATTGTAATCCCAGTTGGGGTGGATGAGGGGAAAGCCATCATCAATCTCATTAGGGAGGATGGAAGGCCTCCTGTCCATTCCTGGCACAGTCTTTCTTGTCAAAAGGAGGACCCGTCTCCTTCCTCACTAGTCAAAAGGGCCTGCAAGAGTAGCTGGCAATCATCCCAAGTGGGCTGGTGTGAGAATAGGACATATTCAAAAAAATATGTGCCTTGTATCTCATCTCCAAGACATGATAGTCACAGCCTGTCCTATAATAAAGTCATCCATCAAGAAAGTCAAAGAAGCAACAATGATAGAGACAAAAAGAACAAGACAGGCAATTTGACAAGGACACCCTTTTGGGTGGTACCACAGAATTCTGATTGAGAGGCTGCCTCACGGCAGCTGTCTCTGAAGAGAAACAGATGGGAGGAAGACCATGCAGGACCTAGCCTCCCCAAATGGAATCCGGAATGTCCTCCAGTTCCCAGTCAATCGATATTCTGACAAATATGTCTATCGCAGTGACTGAGCAGACGACCAAAAAGGTCCAGATAGGTGACTAAAGAGAAACAGTGCTATACCAGAAATCAGACTAACCTGTTCCGAGCTCGACCTCTGAGCCCAGTCTGTTGAGGGTTAAGGAAGGGCACGCTGTTTTCCGGGCAACACACCAAAATGTAAGACCTGGAGTCTCACTGCTCAGGAGCTCAGGATTGCGCCCTTCACAGGAACAATCACAGACCACATCTCAATGCAATAGCAAAAGGTTTTATTGCTGTCGAGATAGGTCGCACCTCCAAAGACAGGACATGACCCTGAACATGCAAAGCACAGGGTTTTTATGCCTGAAAATCAGATCACTTTTGCTCTATACTTTACAGCTGGTTGTTTCTCAGAACAGTTCACCCTGCCCTTCAAGAGCTATCAGCACCTGGTTTCAATTCAAATTATCACAGTTGTTTTTTTTTTTTCATTCCCAGGTGGTCCCTCATTTGTTCTGATGATGAAGTCACTGAATAATGTCATGTTGCAGTGTTAAGGGTGCAGGGATCTGTTTAGGAGCCTGTGCAAAACAACTGCCTCATTCAGTAAGGTAATTCAAGGCCCTGGAGAAGACTGTTCACCAACTTCATACAGAGATTGGGTTCAGCTCTAAAGAAGGCAGTAACAGACTGACACCAGATAAACACTGATGCAATTATTGGCACATGATATTGCAAATACCACATGTAGTAGAGCATTTAGAGCATGAAAAGGAGGAGCGGCCCCAAGAGATGAATGATTAAGAGAGACAACTGCTATTGGCTCTCAGGAGCATCATGTCGACCTCACAGGACAAGCTACAGCTAGAGTTTCCAGTTCTCAAAACACCTGGTGTGCTATTTTGGGTGAATCCAGGCATTTACCAAAAAAAAAAAAAAAAAAAAACTGTGAGGTTAAAATCTCTAGAACCCAAAATAGGAGGTGTGTTAACACAGAGGCAAGTGGTCCCTTTACTCACAGAAGGGAACAAGCAGATTCTGGCTCCAAGGGAATGCAAAGGTTCCCGGGGTTTCATGGCAGCTGTGGCAAAGGAAAGCACTGTACTAGGGATCACTGCCCAAGAGGGACATACAGGCTAACCTCTTGCCATCAGGAAACCAACAGAGGGGCCTGTCAGGCTTAGGCCCCTCATGCAACAATACGAGCTGTCTCCCATCACGCAGCCATGAGGTACTAGGCAGGTAGGAAAATATCAACTGAGGATTTTAGACTTGATACACACCACTGCATGCAGCAGCACAGCTTTGCATCTGGCTGCAGATAAACCTCTAACCCTATCCACAAGGCTTCTATGTTACAAAGGAAATACAGCTGTTTATGGACCTGTGTATTCAGGGATGGTAAAGCAGATCTCTGGAAGAAGCAGAATAACTTCTACAGTATCTATTGTACACCCAGGTACTGTTGATGGGGACTGCAAGGAAAAAGTTAAAATTATGGCACATGTAAAACATGAGATGCAAAAATAAGGCAGGGTTAGAATTTCTCAACTGTTACTGTTCTCCTCCATCTAGGGCAAAGCCACACCCTTAGGAAGGACAGGCACATTTGGCAGTACCGGAAATTGTGTGTTCTGGAAAACAGTGCCTAATGATCAGAGATCCAAATTAATGGCAGCAACAAATGATGTTCCTTGAAATGAAGGAAATGACTTCAGTATCCTCTCCCAAAAGTCTTGGGATCCACAATGTGTGCTTCTGAAGGTTCATACAGTTTCTAGGAATCTGTAAAATTTCTCCAGTAGGACAAAGTGTATGGTGGATTAAATAGGTGGAACCAGAGGAACTGCCACACCCACGCCAGTGTCGCCATAGTAGCATAAGCTACAGGGCGGGGGATATGATTTCCTCGGAAATAATGCCCCCTGCAAGGTCCCTGGCAAACTCATCCCACTTGGAAAAGAGACGTGTTCTGAGATTTCTACGCTTCTTCAGTTGTGGCTCTGGGGCTAAAATAATAAATTCTTTGATCTTTCCCTGTGATACCTGAAACAGCACAATTAACTTTATAAAGAAATTTATTATTAGTAGATTGTTAAAGGCTTTAATAAAAATAAGTTTAAGAAAAGTAATGAATTAAATTTAGTATTAATAGGCATTAAGGATAGTAAAATAATAATAGGCTCCTTCTTAAGAAATAGTAGCATGAGAGGTGCAGCTGGCGGGAGTTTCCCCCTCCCTTCAGTGCCTTGTTCCTAGAGAAGATCATAAATCTTGGGCAGGACATATGGGAGGAGGGTTAACAAAGATGTAGTTAGATTTTGATATAGAGAAGGACTTTGGCAGGCATCTGATTTAGCTCCTGACTTTCCTCTTCATTGGTTAGCAATAATAAAACTATATTTGAGGTTTCTTTTCCTTTGTTTGCTCTGATCAAAAAGTTTCTAGGCCAAGATTATTTGTGGGTACTGCTTTATGTTTAATTGCATTTTGAGTTAAAATGTAAACTTTGTATTCTTGGTGAAAGTCTGAATGTTCTGGAAAATATGCCAATTTTAAGGTGCCTTTTGTGAAATCATTATAAAAATACTAGCTTGATTTCAGTAAAGTTGCAGCAGAGTCAAAACCATCAAGGTGTCTCTGTCAATTCTTTGCCGAAACCGTGTCTTCCTGTCTAAAGCCTTGTTCTCCCGCGGAAGACAGGAGCCCGACTGGGCCGGTCAGTGGCAGGGAACCAAGAGGGAACTTGACACCTTCTGTGGCCTGCCACTGAAAGAGAAATTCAGAAATAATTCCAGGAGTCTTTCTGCAGGATAAGTCTACTCTTTGCCCAAATGCTTAGACTTGCAGGGTCCTAACCATATTTAGATTGTTGAAATCATACACCAGGTGACTGGAGCTCAAAGGAACTTAAGGCAGACGGCACACGCAGAGTGCAAGATCTGTTCTAGCCACGATCCTCCTTGAGCATCAGCCAGAGCTGAATGAATGACCTTGTTAAAGTAGGCAAAGACTGCTCCTGGCTTATGCCTCTTCCCCTTGCCTGATCATCAGAAGCTGTGCCTTAGACTCTCCCCTCAAACTCCTTGTGGGCCAACACAGGTGCGTACTGTGAGCTAAGCAGTGGAATTTGGGTAGAACACAAGGCCAACTGTTTCTGGAAAGGCTGCTTTAGGGTGGGATATGGGAAAATTCGCAAGAGGAAGGAAGGGTTTCACAGTTTGGAAGCAGAAGAGCGTTCCACGGTTTGGCCTGTAATTGGAGGCCTCGAGGGAGTGGGTGGGGCTTCAGGTCGGTATTTAAGGGTGAGCAGCGGACACTTTACGCATTTGCCATAGTCTGCACTTTCCTGGGTGTTGTTCTGAGTACACACTGGAGAGGAAGAACTCCTGTCAAAGTGTCTTCAGCAGGATGGAAGATCAGGCAGATGTGGGTGGCTGCAGCACGGCAAAGACATCCCGGCGTCAAAAGACTGTTTGGCAGGCCAAGCAGAAGGAGGTCTTGCTCTCAGTTTTCGCCAAGACACCTTACCCGAGCTTCAGGACCAGGCAGGAACTGGCCAGGGAATTCGGAGTTCCAGAGTCCTCCATCCGCGTGTGGTTTCAAAACCGCAGAAATAGAACTGGCATGTCGAGGAAGACATCAAAGCAGACCACCGCAGGCTCCAGCCATGAAGCCTCCCAACAAGCCTCCTGAAAAGCTTGTCGCCAGGGTACAACAAGCAAGAGGCCCGCCCTCAGAACGGAGAAGGCCTCGAACGCGGCTAAAGTCCAGCGCAGATCAGCATGCTAGTGCAAGCTTTTGAGATCTCTCCATCCCCAGACTATGCCACGAGGGTGCAACTGGCCCTGAGCACAGGTTTGCCTGAGGACACCGTCCACATATGGTTCCAGAAGAGAAAGGCCAGGCAGAAAGGCCGCGCTGGAGGCAGCACAGCTAAAGGTGAGGACCTGCCTGCCTCTCCTGGCCCGGAAAGGGCTCCTGGAGCATCGTGTTGCATTGAGCAGGAGGCTTCCCGCGACAGCTTGTTGACATCGGGTTCTGCAGGAGGCCAGTGTGCAGAAGCGTTGATGTCAAGACCCGAACTCACCTTCTTCACAGAGGCCTACCCAGAATCCAGCAACTCCTGCCCTGTCCAGCTCTTCCTGGAGCAACTGGCGAGAACAGTGGAAGAGGAACAGGGACCAGCCGCTCTGGACCCAGATGTACCATGGGAGCAGATCGAACCAACACTCGAGGCTCCTCTCACAGAAGAAGAATATCAGGCTCTGTTGGACGATATTTGACCACATTGAGAACGCCCAGAATTGGGACTGTAAAACCCGGTTGCCTGGACCCTAACCTGACCATTGTCTCAGAGACTCCAGCCAGAAATAAGCTTGGACAGATGCTCAGACTTGCACCTAAGAAAGGTGCAGAGCTCTAGCGATCCTGAGTAAGTGTTGGGGAAAAGATGGAAGGCCCTGGAGGTGCGAGGAACCTCACAAGAAGACCAACAGAAACAGCTGCCCCAGCCCCCAGGGGGCTTGCAGAGACTGAGCCATCAAATAAGGAGCATGCTTGGTATGGACCTAGGGACCCTATATACACATAGCAGGTGGGAGGTGAATCCTTGTGCTTAATGTGGGTTGCCCTATGAGGGAGGTGTTGTGGAGTGGCCCAGCGGCGGTGGAGAGTTGTTTCTAACCTGGACTTTGTTGTTTCTAACCTGGACGGTTTTGAAGGACAGTTATATAATGTTAGCTTCAGTTATTATCAAGATAAATATGTAATTTGTCTGCTGTTGTACTCTGCGTCATTAAATTATTTTTAGGCATTACTATGACCTGTTATTCTTTTCATTTGGAAGTTAATGTGAAGAGGAGATATGATTATCTTTCAAGCTGAAAAGAGGTGTGATCATGACTCTTGGTTTTTAACTTGACTGCATATGGAATTAAGCAAAACACCCAAATTAAGGACACAATTGTAAAGTACTCTTGCTTGTTTGAAATAGTCTTCTCTACTTCTCTTCTGGATCTATAAAGCTGAAAAATATAACTTTAATCCATATCTTCATACTGCAAAACCAACCACTCATCTTTGCCTCATCTTCTACTGGAAACCTATACAAGGACATGGAAGAAGGAATGTTTTACTCTTTGCCTGTTCTTTTTCGCTTTGGTAGCAAGTCTATTTCTTCATTGACTATAGAACCTTCTTCTTGAGGAGTTCTGTGTATATGAAGGTGAGTTGAGCCAACCAGCCTCATGGACTAAGCCACTGATAGATTCCTCGATTTTCCATTTTTAGGCATCCACTGTTGAATTAATTGACTCACAGATTGTAAATCATTTTCATAAATCCTTTCCTATAAAGAGAGAGTTAGAGGGAAACATAAACTATGCATATAATTATCTTTCACATAGAACTACCAAATTTTCTGCTTTTAATAATGTTATGTAATTCATTCAGAAATCACTTAAACAACAGTACTTTTCATATGAGGAGTTATAGAAAAATATTCATCATCATGCAAAGGCAAAATGCTACATACATTTTTGGGTATATTGATGGCATAGGAATTAAATTTTTTGATGCAGTTATATTCTAAAATATCATAATTGAATTACAAGTATTTTAATTTTTGGAACATTTATATATAGTTTATTTTTACCTCAAATTAGTCCCTTCTTCGTCTTAATTCACTCAACACACATTATAGTGTGTTCATTTTTTATTTTCTCAGGTTACAGAGATTCTATTTTATATGGGGATGACACCATGAAAATTAACTGTTCTATGCATGACACTGCTAATACCAAAATAGCATTCAAATAAAGAGTAGACCTATCCGAATCACACTAGAATTCTCAGCAGAGACTATGAAAGCCAGAAGGGCTTGGATGGATATCATGCAGACACGAAGAGACCACCGATGCCAACCCAGACTACTATACCCAGTATATGTGCAGCCATCCAGCCCTACCGAATATACTAGAAGGAAAACCCCAACCCAATAATGTGAAATACACTCCAGAAAACACATTGAGGCCCACACCATGAGGGGAAGTCCATGCCTGACACTGCCTGGATGACCATGAACCAGAGTCAAGATAACCTAGAGACACACGATATCTGTAAACATGAGAGACAAAAAATGACAATGAAAGATACTATGCTATAATCATTGATGAGTGCCTAGCCCAGTTGTCATCAGAGAGACATCACTAGGCATCTCATGGGAACAGATGCAGAGACCCTTATCCAAACACAATGATGTATCCAGGGGAACCCCACAAATGAGGGAATATGTATTGTAGGAACCAGAGATATTAAGGACACAACAAGCACATGGCCCACTGAGTCAACTGAGTTCATAGGGGATCAGAGACTGAAGGACAAAAACATAAACATTCTATGAGTCTTGTGAGCTAGGTTGTTGGCATACACCTTATGATTATTATCCTGATTTCGCTGAGGGACTTCCAACAGTGAGAATGGGGGTGTCTCTGACTCTTTTTCCTGCTTTAGCTACACTTTCTCTCCTCATGTATTGCTTTGACCAACTCTGATGTGAGGGATTGTTCCTAGTTTTATTATAACTTGCTATGTCATCACATTTTTTTTTTTCATTGAAAATAAAATAAATGGAAAAAAAGCAGTGGATGAAGGAGAGGTGAGCTGGGCAGAGTTGGGCAGAGTAGTGGTGGATAGATTGTGTCTGGGAGGAGTGGAGGAAGAGGAAACTGCAGTTCAGATGTAGTGCATGAAACAACAACAAAAATAAAATGCTAAAACTAAATAAACTGTCAGCAGCTAGGGCTGTTGGTGAGCGCCTGCATTCCTAGCACTCAGGAAGTTAAAGGTAGATGGATCTCTGTGCGTTCAAGCACAGGTTGTTCTATAAAGAGAGCCTGGGACAGGAAAATTGTTCAGAAAAAAAATTCTGTTTTCAAAGAAACAAAAAACTGTCAGCATTTTGTGTTTCATCTTTAGGAACTTTGTTTTATGTTCCACTTTTTTACTTTTTATTTTTTAATATTAGATACAGATTATTAACTTTGTATCCAAGCTGTAGACCAGTCCCCTCATTCCCTCCCTTTCCTACCCTCCTTCCCTCATCTACTACCTACACCTTTCCAAGTCTACTGATAGGCGAGGGCTTCTGCCTGTTCCAACTGACCCTAGATTATCAGGCATCATCAGGTTTGCTGCAATGTCCTCCTCTGTGGCCTAGCAAATCTGATCCTGCCTTGTGAGGGGGGAAGTCAAAGAGCCAGCCATTGAGTTCATGTCTGTAATAGTCCCTGTTCCACTTAGTATGGTACCCACTTGGAGAAAGAGCTAACATGGACTATATTTGAGCAGGGGTGCTAGGTTCTATGCGTACATTGTCCTTGGTTGGGGATACAGTCTCATACAAGACCCCTGTGCCCTGATATATTTGGTCCTTGTGGAGTTCCTGCCCTCTCCAGGTCACACTAACTCCCCCTTTTTTTATATGATTCCCTGTGCTCTGCCCAAGGTTTGGTTATGAGTCTCAGCACCTGCTTTGATATACTACTAGGTAGAGTCTTTCCCAGGTCCTCTGTGGTAGGCTAGGGTCCTGTTTCTTGTTTTCTCCTATGTCCATCCCATTTGTCTTTCTACGTGAGGATTGATCATCTTAACCCAGGTCCTCTTTCTTGTTTATCTTTTTATAGATTTTAGTATGTTTATCCTATATTATAGGTCTAGCCTCCACTTAAAATCGAGTATATACCGTGTATGTATTTCTGCTTCTGAGATACCTCACTCAGGATGATCTTTTCTAGATTGTTTGTTTCTTTGTTTCTTCATGTTTACATTTTATGACTTCTTTGAATGGTCTAGATATAAACCTGTCTGTTGCATAGCTGGAACAGTGGTTTCCCATTTTATAAGCTGCTTCACCACCTAAAGAATGGATGGCAAAAGCGTTTTAGTTTCATGTTGTTAGCCCTGGAGTCTCACTGCTCAGGAGCTCAGGATTGTGCACTTCCCAGGAACACTCATAGACCACAACTTGAGGCAAAAGCAAGAGTTTTATTCCAATTTCTATAGGGTCCCCCTACAAAGACAGGAGACAGCCCTAAATATGCAAAGGACAGGGTTTTATACCTGAAATTGAAGCCACTTTTGCTCTATACATTGATTGTTCAGCAAGAATAGCATGAAGAGAGTTTACACCTGGTTTTAGGTAGTATACAGCTGGTTGTAGATAGTTTACAGGTGGTTGTAGATAGTTGTTCTCAGAACAGTTAACCCTTTCCTTCAAGAGTTATCTACACCTGACTTCAATTCAAATAATCACTGTTGTTTTTCTCATTCCCAGGTGGTCTCTCACCCCCCCCCCTTTTTGCCTCAATTTTAACCCTAAAATTGTGGATCAACCTCATGGAGAGGTTGATACTCTTTCTGGAGCATCAGGACCTGAACTGCACTTATACTTTCCCAGAAAAAGGGGAGTTCTTGTCTCAGAGTTTATTGTCCCTGATGAGTTTCAGTTTCAGCCGGTAGCTGGAGGCTTGGAGTTTCCAGGTGTTGCAGGTTGATGAAAAGCCGGCTTAACATGTGACACGTGGATTCAAGCTATGATGCCCTCTATTTTGACGGCAGTTGGCGTGGTGAGGAGGATGTAATAAGGACCCTTCAACTGAGGTTCCAGATTCTGGCTGCCATGTCACTGCACATATACCAGATCTTCAACGTGGAACTGATGGGGCACCTAAAAGGACCCAGGCACATATGCACTGCCAACCTTGCTCCAAATTTCTTTCTGAATAAGCTGCAATTCTTTCAGCCTGTACAAGTCAGATTTACCACTAGTTTTATCAAGGGGGTACCCAAGAAGAGTCAGGGAACAGAAACCCATATAGTAGTTCGAAGGGTGTTAAACCTATATGGAGAGAGTAATTCTGACCCTAAAGAGGGCCAAGGGAAGGAGCACCGTCTTGTCACCGCCAGTCTCCATGTTCAATTTGGTGAGAATCTCTTTGAGAGTTCTATTCATTCTCTCTAAATGTCCTGAACTTTGGGGTCTATAAGCACAATGTAACTTAGTCAAGCCCCAGAAACCTGGCCACCTCCTGGCTTAACTGAGCAATGAAGGTTGACCCATTGTCTGACCCATTTACCTTTGGAATACCAAACCGAGGAAAAATGTCTTCCAGAATCTTTTTGGCCATGACCAGGGAGGTTTCTTTCTTTGTGGGAAAAGCTTCCACCCATCCTGAGAAAGTGTCTACAAAAACCAGGAGATATTTATTGCTGTACCTGGATGGTTTACTTTCAGTGAAATCCACTTCCCAATGCATTCCAGGTCTAGTTCCTTGTCACTGGCCAGCAGTGACAGCTGAATACCACCTGAGAGAGGGCTGGGAGAAAGAGAGAGACAGGGTGACACAGAGAAGGACACCAAGTCTACATGCTTATCCAGGTGTTGATTTAATGGACGTCAGGTTAACACTTAAGTAGGCAGAAAAGTACAAGCAGTTTCTCATGTAGGAGCTTTACTTGGTCAGAACATAGGAGAGCTCACTCAAGGTTACACAGAGCCTGCTGTCTGGTTACTATGGTTGCACACAGTTTCTCAGGGTCAGAGCAGTCTGCTGTAGGACCACCAAGGTCAGTTTATAAGAAACTGGACTTTGGAAAATAGCCAAAGCCAATAGGCAGCGTTCCACTGCTCAGAGGCCATTAACTCAAAATTTGCCATATACTCCAAAAAGGCTGCCACAGTTCCTCTCAGCCACCTCCCTGGGCTCTGGAAATTCTTACCTATGTTTACACTCTGGCAAGGTTCACACGCCCTAGTCACTCACTCACTCAAGGGGGTGAGGTTTAGTATTAGGGACTGGGATTGGCGGACAACTTCAGCCAATTTCTTTGCCTTCAAGTGAATCCATTTATACATCTGAGTTATTAATCTCTCAGCATCTTCCTGGGGTAGAATGATCTTACCTTTGGAGTTATTCCATGCCCCCACGTCGGTGTCAAATATCCCCTTTTGGTTTTTTTTTTTTTTTTGCCATATTAACTTTAAGTCACTTTCTGAGTAGTTTAGTCATTCTTCTCTGGGCAGTTCAGCAGTTAGTACCACCAGGACAGAGTTTCCTCTAGCAGCTGCTTTAGCCTCCCGATTGGCCATGTTATCCCCCTTTGCTGCCCTGGAAGTCCCCTTCTGCTGTCCCGGGAAATGAATAATGCTTACCTTGTCGGGCAGCAACAGGGCATTGACCAAAGCCAGAATCTCATTTTTTATTTTTTATCTCTTTACCGGCTGATGTTAGCAGGCCTCTCTGCTGATAGATGGCCCCATGTACATGGGCTGTTGGTAAGGTGAACCAACTATCAGTGTAGATGTTTGTCTTTTTACCCTTTTCCAGAGTTAATGCTTGGATTAAAACAATCAATTCAGCTCCCTGAACAGATGTGCCCTCTGGCAACGCCTGGGCCCAGAATACCTTATGTCCCTTTACCACCACTGCCTCTGCCTTTCTCTTTCCGTTCTACAAAAAACTGCTCCCATCCATATAGTATGTCACCTCCGCATCAGGAATTGGTTGCTCTTTCAAGTCCTTTCGCCATCCCTGTTCCTTTGCTAGAACCTGCAAATCATGCTCCATGGTCTGGATTTCTGGATCCTACAATAAGGTGGCAGGGTTTAGCTCCATAGCCAGGGCAAGGGTGACTCTACCTTTATTCAATAGCAAAGCCTGGTATTATGTCATACAGGTGTTCGTGAGCCAGCGATCAGTTGGCTGCCTTATGACACTCTCAGGGGCAAGACGAGCATAGAAGGTGAGGTCCTGTCCCACAGTCAGTTTGTCTGCATCGTTTACTAGTGCCGCCACTGCTGCTATTATTCACAGGCAGGTTGGCCATCCTGCCGCTGCTGAATCAAGCTTTTTGGATAGATAGGCTACTAGTCTCTTCCAGGGTCCAATTTACTGTGTTAGCATCTGTTGGCCATTCCCTGATTCTCGGCCACATAGAGATGGAAGGTTTTGGTCACAATCTGAGTACCAAAGCTGGGGCAGACATTAAGGCTTGTTTGATATTATCAAATGCAGCTTGTTCATCCTTTGCCCAGATGCAAGAATCAATGCCCTTTGTAAGGGGATACAGAGGGGCTGCCATCTTGGCAAATACTTCTTTACTTAAAATTTCCCTCAGTTGTTCAGTAGTCCATGAAGGGGGAATATAAAATACAGTCTCTTTTCTAGCCTCTGATAGCCACCTCTTAACTGACCTGTTTCCTGCAGAGATTAGCATTTTTCACCGACAGTCTATAGCCAAGGTCACCCAGCTCTTGCAACAGCTGATCTGTGGCTTCAAGTAAGGTTTCTTTATAATCTGCAGCTAATAGTATATGATCCACATATCAGAAAAGAGTTACCTGGGGATTGGTGGCCCAGAAGTGTGCCAGGTCCCGGTGTAGGGCTTCAATTTTCTTTTGGGACAATTCTTGATCCAGTGTCCTTTCTCCTTGCAATAGGCATACTATTCCTTAGACAGAGGGCCCCTCTGATTTCCAGGAACTCTCTCCCTATCATTATGACTGCACTACAGTGGCCAGGATCTTAGTCAACTTTCTGTCTTGCCTCTTTTCCTTTCTCTTTCTCTCACTTCCTGCTCTTTCTGCTTTCTTTCCTCTTTCTCTTCTTCCATATCCCAGCTGTCTAAAACCTTTTCTCCCACCTGCACTAAATCCTTCAACGACTTGTCCTGTAAACCCTTTATTTTCTGGAGCTTTCTACAAATATCTCTGGCTGACTGGTCTATAAAGATTATAGTCACCATTGGCTTACACTCATCTGAGGTAGGGTCATAGGTTGTAAACCAGCTGTATGCCTCCATCAGACATTCAAGAAAGGCTGTGGGAGATTGCCTTCTACACGCACAAAGTGTATGGTGGATTAAATAGGTGGAACCAGAGGGTCCAAGAGTGAAGTTGACACCTTCTGTAGTCTGCCACTGAAGGAGAAATTCAGAAATAATTCCAGGAGTCTTTCTGCAGGATAAGTCTACTCTTTGCCCAAATGCTTAGACTTGCAGGGTCCTAACCATATTTAGATTGTTGAAATCATACACCGGGTGACTGGAGCTCAAAGGAACTTAAGGCAGACGGCACACGCAGAGTGCAAGATCTGTTCTAGCCACGTTCCTCCTTGAGCATCAGCCAGAGCTGAATGAATGACCTTGTTAAAGTAGGCAAAGACTGCTCCTGGCTTATGCCTCTTCTCCTTGCCTGATCATCAGAAGCCGTGCCTTAGACTCTCCCCTCAAACTCCTTGTGGGCCAACACAGGTGCGTACTGTGAGCTAAGCAGTGGAATTTGGGTAGAACACAAGGCCAACTGTTTCTGGAAAGGCTGCTTTAGGGTGGGATATGGGAAAATTCGCAAGAGGAAGGAAGGGTTTCACAGTTTGGAAGCAGAAGAGCGTTCCACGGTTTGGCCTGTAATTGGAGGCCTCGAGGGAGTGGGTGGGGCTTCAGGTCGGTATTTAAGGGTGAGCAGCGGACACTTTACGCATTTGCCATAGTCTGCACTTTCCTGGGTGTTGTTCTGAGTACACACTGGAGAGGAAGAACTCCTGTCAAAGTGTCTTCAGCAGGATGGAAGATCAGGCAGATGTGGGTGGCTGCAGCACGGCAAAGACATCCCGGCGTCAAAAGACTGTTTGGCAGGCCAAGCAGAAGGAGGTCTTGCTCTCAGTTTTCGCCAAGACACCTTACCCGAGCTTCAGGACCAGGCAGGAACTGGCCAGGGAATTCAGAGTTCCAGAGTCCTCCATCCGCGTGTGGATTCAAAACCGCAGAAACAGAACTGGCATGTCGAGGAAGACCTCAAAGCAGACCACCGCAGGCTCCAGCCATGAAGCCTCCCAACAGCCTCCTGAAAAGCTTGTCGCCAGGGTACAACAAGCAAGAGGCCCGCCCTCAGAACGGAGAAGGCCTCGAACGCGGCTAAAGTCCAGCGCAGATCAGCATGCTAGTGCAAGCTTTTGAGATCTCTCCATCCCCAGACTATGCCACGAGGGTGCAACTGGCCCTGAGCACAGGTTTGCCTGAGGACACCGTCCACATATGGTTCCAGAACAGAAAGGCCAGGCAGAAAGGCCGCGCTGGAGGCAGCACAGCTAAAGGTGAGGACCTGCCTGCCTCTCCTGGCCCGGAAAGGGCTCCTGGAGCATCGTGTTGCATTGAGCAGGAGGCTTCCCGCGACAGCTTGTTGACATCGGGTTCTGCAGGAGGCCAGTGTGCAGAAGCGTTGATGTCAAGACCCGAACTCACCTTCTTCACAGAGGCCTACCCAGAATCCAGCAACTCCTGCCCTGTCCAGCTCTTCCTGGAGCAACTGGCGAGAACAGTGGAAGAGGAACAGGGACCAGCCGCTCTGGACCCAGATGTACCATGGGAGCAGATCGAACCAACACTCGAGGCTCCTCTCACAGAAGAAGAATATCAGGCTCTGTTGGACGATATTTGACCACATTGAGAACGCCCAGAATTGGGACTGTAAAACCCGGTTGCCTGGACCCTAACCTGACCATTGTCTCAGAGACTCCAGCCAGAAATAAGCTTGGACAGATGCTCAGACTTGCACCTAAGAAAGGTGCAGAGCTCTACCGATCCTGAGTAAGTGTTGGGGAAAAGATGGAAGGCCCTGGAGGTGCGAGGAACCTCACAAGAAGACCAACAGAAACAGCTGCCCCAGCCCCCAGGGGGCTTGCAGAGACTGAGCCATCAAATAAGGAGCATGCTTGGTCTGGACCTAGGGACCCTACATACACCTAGCAGGTGGGAGGTGAATCCTTGTGCTTAATGTGGGTTGCCCTATGAGGGAGGTGTTGTGTAGTGGCCCAGCGGCGGTGGAGAGTTGTTTCTAACCTGGACTTTGTTGTTTCTAACCTGGACGGTTTTGAAGGACAGTTATATAATGTTAGCTTCAGTTATTATCAAGATAAATATGTAATTTGTCTGCTGTTGTACTCTGTGTCATTAAATTATTTTTAGGCATTACTATGACCTGTTATTCTTTTCATTTGGAAGTTAATGTAAAGAGGAGATATGATTATCTTTCAAGCTGAAAAGAGGTGTGATCATGACTCTTGGTTTTTAACTTGACTGCATATGGAATTAAGCAAAACACCCAAATTAAGGACACAATTGTAAAGTACTCTTGCTTGTTTGAAATAGTCTTCTCTACTTCTCTTCTGGATCTATAAAGCTGAAAAATATAACTTTAATCCATATCTTCATACTGCAAAACCAACCACTGATCTTTGCCTCATCTTCTACTGGAAACCTATACAAGGACATGGAAGAAGGAATGTTTTACTCTTTGCCTGTTCTTTTTCGCTTTGGGAGCAAGTCTATTTCTTCATTGACTATAGAACCTTCTTCTCGAGGAGTTCTGTGTATATGAAGGTGAGTTGAGCCAACCAGCCTCATGGACTAAGCCACTGATAGATTCCTCGATTTTCCATTTTTAGGCATCCACTGTTGAATTAATTGACTCACAGATTGTAAATCATTTTCATAAATCCTTTCCTATAAAGAGAGAGTTAGAGGGAACATAAACTATGCATATAATTATCTTTCACATAGAACTACCAAATTTTCTGCTTTTAATAATGTTATGTAATTCATTCAGAAATCACTTAAACAACAGTACTTTTCACATGAGGAGGTATAGAAAAATATTCATCATCATGCAAAGGCAAAATGCTACCTACATTTTTGGGTATATTGATGGCATAGGAATTAAATTTTTTGATGCAGTTATATTCTAAAATATCATAATTGAATTACAAGTATTTTAATTTTTTGCAGCATTTATATATAGTTTATTTTTACCTCAAATTAGTCCCTTCTTCGTCTTAATTCACTCAACACACATTATAGTGTGTTCATTTTTTATTTTCTCAGGTTACAGAGATTCTATTTTATATGGGGATGACACCATGAAAATTAACTGTTCTATGCATGACACTGCTAATACCAAAATAGCATTCAGATAATGAGTAGACCTATCCGAATCACACTAGAATTCTCAGCAGAGACTATGAAAGCCAGAAGGGCTTGGATGGATATCATGCAGACACGAAGAGACCACCGATGCCAACCCAGACTACTATACCCAGTATATATGCAGCCATCCAGCCCTACAGAAGATACTAGAAGGAAAATGCCAACCCAATAATGTGAAATACACTCCAGAAAACACATTGAGGCCCACACCATGAGGGGAAGTCCATGCCTGACACTGCCTGGATGACCATGAACCAGAGTCAAGATAACCTAGAGACACACGATATCTGTAAACATGACAGACAAAAAGTGACAATGAAAGATACTATGCTATAATCATTGATGAGTGCCTAGCCCAGTTGTCATCAGAGAGACATCACGAGGCATCTCATGGGAACAGATGCAGAGACCCTTATCCAAACACAATGATGTATCCAGGGGAACCCCACAAATGAGGGAATATGTATTGTAGGAACCAGAGATATTAAGGACACAACAAGCACATGGCCCACTGAGTCAACTGAGTTCATAGGGGATCAGAGACTGAAGGACAAAAACATAAACATTCTATGAGTCTTGTGAGCTAGGTTGTTGGCATACACCTTATGATTATTATCCTGATTTTGCTGAGGGACTTCCAACAGTGAGAATGGGGGTGTCTCTGACTCTTTTTCCTGCTTTAGCTACACTTTCTCTCCTCATGTATTGCTTTGACCAACTCTGATGTGAGGGATTGTTCCTAGTTTTATTATAACTTGCTATGCCATCACATTTTTTTTTCATTGAAAATAAAATAAATGGAAAAAAGCAGTGGATGAAGGAGAGGTGAGCTGGGCAGAGTTGGGCAGAGTAGTGGTGGATAGATTGTGTCTGGGAGGAGTGGAGGAAGAGGAAACTGCAGTTTTATGTAGTGCATGAAACAACAACAAAAATAAAATGCTAAAACTAAATAAACTGTCAGCAGCTAGGGCTGTTGGTGAGCGCCTGCATTCCTAGCACTCAGGAAGTTAAAGGTAGGTGGATCTCTGTGCGTTCAAGCACAGGTTGTTCTATAAAGAGAGCCTGGGACAAGAAAATTGTTCAGAAAAAAAATTCTGTTTTCAAAGAAACAAAAAACTGTCAGCATTTTGTGTTTCATCTTTAGGAACTTTGTTTTATGTTCCACTTTTTTACTTTTTATTTTTTTAATATTAGATACAGTTTATTAACTTTGTATCCAAGCTGTAGACCAGGCCACTCATTCCCTCCCTTTCCTACCCTCCTTCCCTCATCTACTACCTACACCTTTCCAAGTCTACTGATAGGCGAGGGCTTCTGCCTGTTCCAACTGACCCTAGATTATCAGGCATCATCAGGTTTGCTGCAATGTCCTCCTCTGTGACCTAGCCAATCTGATCCTGCCTTGTGAGGGGGGAAGTCAAAGAGCCAGCCATTGAGTTCATGTCTGTAATCGTCCCTGTTCCACTTAGTATGGTACCCACTTGGAGACAGAGCTAACATGGACTATATTTGAGCAGGGGTGCTAGGTTCTATGCGTACATTGTCCTTGGTTGGAGATACAGTCTCATACAAGACCCCTGTGCCCTGATATATTTGGTCCTTGTGGAGTTCCTGCCCTCTCCAGGTCACACTAACTCCCCCTTTTTTTATATGATTCCCTGTGCTCTGCCCAAGGTTTGGTTATGAGTCTCAGCACCTGCTTTGATATACTACTAGGTAGAGTCTTTCCCAGGTCCTCTGTGGTAGGCTAGGGTCCTGTTTCTTGTTTTCTCCTATGTCCATCCCATTTGTCTTTCTATGTGAGGATTGATCATCTTAACCCAGGTCCTCTTTCTTGTTTATCTTTTTGTTTATCTTCTTATAGATTTTAGTATGTTTATCCTATATTATAGGTCTAGCCTCCACTTAAAATCGAGTATATACCGTGTATGTCTTTCTGCTTCTGAGATACCTCACTCAGGATGATCTTTTCTAGATTGTTTGTTTCTTTGTTTCTTCATGTTTACATTTTATGACTTCTTTGAATGGTCTAGATATAAACCTGTCTGTTGCATAGCTGGAACAGTGGTTTCCCATTTTATAAGCTGCTTCACCACCTAAAGAATGGATGGCAAAAGCGTTTTAGTTTCATGTTGTTAGACCTGGAGTCTCACTGCTCAGGAGCTCAGGATTGTGCACTTCCCAGGAACACTCATAGACCACAACTTGAGGCAAAAGCAAGAGTTTTATTCCAATTTCTATAGGGTCCCCCTACAAAGACAGGAGACAGCCCTAAATATGCAAAGGACAGGGTTTTATACCTGAAATTGAAACCACTTTTGCTCTATACATTGATTGTTCAGCAAGAATAGCATGAAGATAGTTTACACCTGGTTTTAGGTAGTATACAGCTGGTTGTAGATAGTTTACAGGTGGTTGTAGATAGTTGTTCTCAGAACAGTTGACCCTTTCCTTCAAGAGTTATCTACACCTGACTTCAATTCAAATAATCACTGTTGTTTTTCTCATTCCCAGGTGGTCTCTCACCCCCCCTTTTTTGCCTCAATTTTAACCCTAAAATTGTGGATCAACCTCATGGAGAGGTTGATACTCTTTCTGGAGCATCAGGACCTGAACTGCACTTATACTTTCCCAGAAAAAGGGGAGTTCTTGTCTCAGAGTTTATTGTCCCTGATGAGTTTCAGTTTCAGCCGGTAGCTGGAGGCTTGGAGTTTCCAGGTGTTGCAGGTTGATGAAAAGCCGGCTTAACATGTGGCACGTGGATTCAAGCTATGATGCCCTCTATTTTGACGGCAGTTGGCGTGGTGAGGAAGATGTAATAAGGACCCTTCAACTGAGGTTCCAGATTCTGGCTGCCATGTCACTGCATATATACCAGATCTTCAACGTGGAACTGATGGGGCACCTAAAAGGACCCAGGCACATATGCACTGCCAACCTTGCTCCAAATTTCTTTCTGAATAAGCTGCAATTCTTTCAGCCTGTACAAGCAGATTTACCACTAGTTTTATCAAGGGGATACCCAAGAAGAGTCAGGGAACAGAATCCCATATAGTAGTTCGAAGGGTGTTAAACCTATATGGAGAGAGTATTTCTGACCCTAAAGATGGCCAAGGGAAGGAGCACCGCCTTGTCACCGCCAGTCTCCATGTTCAATTTGGTGAGAATCTCTTTGAGAGTTCTATTCATTCTCTCTAAATGTCCTGAACTTTGGGGTCTATAAGCACAATGTAACTTACAGTCAAGCCCCAGAAACCTGGCCACCTCCTGGCTTAACTGAGCAATGAAGGTTGACCCATTGTCTGACCCAATTACCTTTGGAATACCAAACCGAGGAAAAATGTCTTCCAGAATCTTTTTGGCCATGACCAGGGAGGTTTCTTTCTTTGTGGGAAAAGCTTCCACCCATCCTGAGAAAGTGTCTACAAAAACCAGGAGATATTTATTGCTGTACCTGGATGGTTTACTTTCAGTGAAATCCACTTCCCAATGCATTCCAGGTCTAGTTCCTTGTCACTGGCCAGCAGTGACAGCTGAATACCACCTGAGAGAGGGCTGGCAGAAAGAGAGAGACAGGGTGACACAGAGAAGGACACCAAGAATACATGCTTATCCGGGTGTTGATTTAATGGACGTCAGGTTAACACTTAAGTAGGCAGAAAAGTACAAGCAGTTTCTCATGTAGGAGCTTTACTTGGTCAGAACATAGGAGAGCTCACTCAAGGTTACACAGAGCCTGCTGTCTGGTTACTATGGTTGCACACAGTTTCTCAGGGTCAGAGCAGTCTGCTGTAGGACCACCAAGGTCAGTTTATAAGAAACTGGACTTTGGAAAATAGCCAAAGCCAATAGGCAGCGTTCCACTGCTCAGAGGCCATTAACTCAAAATTTGCCATATACTCCAAAAAGGCTGCCACAGTTCCTCTCAGCCACTTCCGTGGGCTCTGGAAATTCTTACCTATGTTTACACTCTGGCAAGGTTCACACGCAAGAGTCACTCACTCACTCAAGGGGGTGAGGTTTAGTATTAGGGATGGGATTGGTGGACAACTTCAGCCAATTTCTTTGCCTTCAAGTGAATCCATTTATACATCTGAGTTATTAATCTCTCAGCATCTTCCTGGGGTAGAATGATCTTACCTTTGGAGTTAATCCATGCCCCCACGTCGGTGTCAAATATCCTCTTTTTTTTTTTTTTTTTGCCATATTAACTTTAAGTCACTTTCTGAGTAGTTTAGTCATTCTTCTCTGGGCAGTTGAGCAGTTAGTACCACCAGGACAGAGTTTCCTCTAGCAGCTGCTTTAGCCTCCCGATTGGCCATGTTATCCCCCTTTGCTGCCCTGGAAGTCCCCTTCTGCTGTCCCGGGAAATGAATAATGCTTACCTTGTCGGGCAGCAACAGGGCATTGACCAAAGCCAGAATCTCATTTTTTATTTTTTATCTCTTTACCGGCTGATGTTAGCAGGCCTCTCTGCTGATAGATGGCCCCATGTACATGGGCTGTTGGTAAGGTGAACCAACTATCAGTGTAGATGTTTGTCTTTTTACCCTTTTCCAGAGTTAATGCTTGGATTAAAACAATCAATTCAGCTCCCTGAACAGATGTGCCCTCCGGCAACGACTGGGCCCAGAATACCTTATGTCCATTTACCACCACTGCCTCTGCCTTTCTCTTTCCGTTCTACAAAAAACTGCTCCCATCCATATAGTATGTCACCTCCGCATCAGGAATTGGTTGCTCTTTCAAGTCCTTTCGCCATCCCTGTTCCTTTGCTAGAACCTGCAAATCATGCTCCATGGTCTGGATTTCTGGATCCTACAATAAGGTGGCAGGGTTTAGCTCCATAGCCAGGGCAAGGGTGACTCTACCTTTATTCAATAGCAAAGCCTGGTATTATGTCATACAGGTGTTCGTGAGCCAGCGATCAGTTGGCTGCCTTATGACACTCTCAGGGGCAAGACGAGCATAGAAGGTGAGGTCCTGTCCCACAGTCAGTTTGTCTGCATCGTTTACTAGTGCCGCCACTGCTGCTATTATTCACAGGCAGGTTGGCCATCCTGCCGCTGCTGAATCAAGCTTTTTGGATAGATAGGCTACTAGTCTCTTCCAGGGTCCAATTTACTGTGTTAGCATCTGTTGGCCATTCCCTGATTCTCGGCCACATAGAGATGGAAGGTTTTGGTCACAATCTGAGTACCAAAGCTGGGGCAGACATTAAGGCTTGTTTGATATTATCAAATGCAGCTTGTTCATCCTTTGCCCAGATGCAAGAATCAATGCCCTTTGTAAGGGGATACAGAGGGGCTGCCATCTTGGCAAATACTTCTTTACTTAAAATTTCCCTCAGTTGTTCAGTAGTCCATGAAGGGGGAATATAAAATACAGTCTCTTTTCTAGCCTCCGATAGCCACCTCTTAACTGACCTGTTTCCTGCAGAGATGAGCATTTTTCACCGACAGTCTATAGCCAAGGTCACCCAGCTCTTGCAACAGCTGATCTGTGGCTTCAAGTAAGGTTTCTTTATAATCTGCAGCTAATAGTATATGATCCACATATCAGAAAAGAGTTACCTGGGGATTGGTGGCCCAGAAGTGTGCCAGGTCCCGGTGTAGGGCTTCAATTTTCTTTTGGGACAATTCTTGATCCAGTGTCCTTTCTCCTTGCAATAGGCATACTATTCCTTAGACAGAGGGCCCCTCTGATTTCCAGGAACTCTCTCCCTATCATTATGACTGCACTACAGTGGCCAGGATCTTAGTCAACTTTCTGTCTTGCCTCTTTTCCTTTCTCTTTCTCTCACTTCCTGCTCTTTCTGCTTTCTTTCCTCTTTCTCTTCTTCCATATCCCAGCTGTCTAAAACCTTTTCTGCCACCTGCACTAAATCCTTCAACGACTTGTCCTGTAAACCCTTTATTTTCTGGAGCTTTCTACAAATATCTCTGGCTGACTGGTCTATAAAGATTATAGTCACCATTGGCTTACACTCATCTGAGGTAGGGTCATAGGTTGTAAACCAGCTGTATGCCTCCATCAGACATTCAAGAAAGGCTGTGGGAGATTGCCTTCTACACGCACAAAGTGTATGGTGGATTAAATAGGTGGAACCAGAGGGTCCAAGAGTGAAGTTGACACCTTCTGTAGTCTGCCACTGAAGGAGAAATTCAGAAATAATTCCAGGAGTCTTTCTGCAGGATAAGTCTACTCTTTGCCCAAATGCTTAGACTTGCAGGGTCCTAACCATATTTAGATTGTTGAAATCATACACCGGGTGACTGGAGCTCAAAGGAACTTAAGGCAGACGGCACACGCAGAGTGCAAGATCTGTTCTAGCCACGTTCCTCCTTGAGCATCAGCCAGAGCTGAATGAATGACCTTGTTAAAGTAGGCAAAGACTGCTCCTGGCTTATGCCTCTTCTCCTTGCCTGATCATCAGAAGCCGTGCCTTAGACTCTCCCCTCAAACTCCTTGTGGGCCAACACAGGTGCGTACTGTGAGCTAAGCAGTGGAATTTGGGTAGAACACAAGGCCAACTGTTTCTGGAAAGGCTGCTTTAGGGTGGGATATGGGAAAATTCGCAAGAGGAAGGAAGGGTTTCACAGTTTGGAAGCAGAAGAGCGTTCCACGGTTTGGCCTGTAATTGGAGGCCTCGAGGGAGTGGGTGGGGCTTCAGGTCGGTATTTAAGGGTGAGCAGCGGACACTTTACGCATTTGCCATAGTCTGCACTTTCCTGGGTGTTGTTCTGAGTACACACTGGAGAGGAAGAACTCCTGTCAAAGTGTCTTCAGCAGGATGGAAGATCAGGCAGATGTGGGTGGCTGCAGCACGGCAAAGACATCCCGGCGTCAAAAGACTGTTTGGCAGGCCAAGCAGAAGGAGGTCTTGCTCTCAGTTTTCGCCAAGACACCTTACCCGAGCTTCAGGACCAGGCAGGAACTGGCCAGGGAATTCAGAGTTCCAGAGTCCTCCATCCGCGTGTGGTTTCAAAACCGCAGAAACAGAACTGGCATGTCGAGGAAGACCTCAAAGCAGACCACCGCAGGCTCCAGCCATGAAGCCTCCCAACAGCCTCCTGAAAAGCTTGTCGCCAGGGTACAACAAGCAAGAGGCCCGCCCTCAGAACGGAGAAGGCCTCGAACGCGGCTTAGTCCAGCGCAGATCAGCATGCTAGTGCAAGCTTTTGAGATCTCTCCATCCCCAGACTATGCCACGAGGGTGCAACTGGCCCTGAGCACAGGTTTGCCTGAGGACACCGTCCACATATGGTTCCAGAACAGAAAGGCCAGGCAGAAAGGCCGCGCTGGAGGCAGCACAGCTAAAGGTGAGGACCTGCCTGCCTCTCCTGGCCCGGAAAGGGCTCCTGGAGCATCGTGTTGCATTGAGCAGGAGGCTTCCCGCGACAGCTTGTTGACATCGGGTTCTGCAGGAGGCCAGTGTGCAGAAGCGTTGATGTCAAGACCCGAACTCACCTTCTTCACAGAGGTCTACCCAGAATCCAGCAACTCCTGCCCTGTCCAGCTCTTCCTGGAGCAACTGGCGAGAACAGTGGAAGAGGAACAGGGACCAGCCGCTCTGGACCCAGATGTACCATGGGAGCAGATCGAACCAACACTCGAGGCTCCTCTCACAGAAGAAGAATATCAGGCTCTGTTGGACGATATTTGACCACATTGAGAACGCCCAGAATTGGGACTGTAAAACCCGGTTGCCTGGACCCTAACCTGACCATTGTCTCAGAGACTCCAGCCAGAAATAAGCTTGGACAGATGCTCAGACTTGCACCTAAGAAAGGTGCAGAGCTCTAGCGATCCTGAGTAAGTGTTGGGGAAAAGATGGAAGGTCCTGGAGGTGCGAGGAACCTCACAAGAAGACCAACAGAAACAGCTGCCCCAGCCCCCAGGGGGCTTGCAGAGACTGAGCCATCAAAAAAGGAGCATGCTTGGTCTGGACCTAGGGACCCTACATACACCTAGCAGGTGGGAGGTGAATCCTTGTGCTTAATGTGGGTTGCCCTATGAGGGAGGTGTTGTGGAGTGGCCCAGCGGCGGTGGAGAGTTGTTTCTAACCTGGACTTTGTTGTTTCTAACCTGGACGGTTTTGAAGGACAGTAATATAATGTTAGCTTCAGTTATTATCAAGATAAATATGTAATTTGTCTGCTGTTGTACTCTGCGTCATTAAATTATTTTTAGGCATTACTATGACCTGTTATTCTTTTCATTTGGAAGTTAATGTAAAGAGGAGATATGATTATCTTTCAAGCTGAAAAGAGGTGTGATCATGACTCTTGGTTTTTAACTTGACTGCATATGGAATTAAGCAAAACACCCAAATTAAGGACACAATTGTAAAGTACTCTTGCTTGTTTGAAATAGTCTTCTCTACTTCTCTTCTGGATCTATAAAGCTGAAAAATATAACTTTAATCCATATCTTCATACTGCAAAACCAACCACTCATCTTTGCCTCATCTTCTACTGGAAACCTATACAAGGACATGGAAGAAGGAATGTTTTACTCTTTGCCTGTTCTTTTTGCTTTGGGAGCAAGTCTATTTCTTCATTGACTATAAAACCTTCTTCTTGAGGAGTTCTGTGTATATGAAGGTGAGTTGAGCCAACCAACCTCATGGACTAAGCCACTGATAGATTCCTCGATTTTCCATTTTTAGGCATCCACTGTTGAATTAATTGACTCACAGATTGTAAATCATTTTCATAAATCCTTTCCTATAAAGAGAGAGTTAGAGGGAACATAAACTATGCATATAATTATCTTTCACATAGAACTACCAAATTTTCTGCTTTTAATAATGTTATGTAATTCATTCAGAAATCACTTAAACAACAGTACTTTTCATATGAGGAGTTATAGAAAAATATTCATCATCATGCAAAGGCAAAATGCTACCTACATTTTTGGGTATATTGATGGCATAGGAATTAAATTTTTTGATGCAGTTATATTCTAAAATATCATAATTGAATTACAAGTATTTTAATTTTTTGCAGCATTTATATATAGTTTATTTTTACCTCAAATTAGTCCCTTCTTCGTCTTAATTCACTCAACACACATTTTAGTGTGTTCATTTTTTATTTTCTCAGGTTACAGAGATTCTATTTTATATGGGGATGACACCATGAAAATTAACTGTTCTATGCATGACACTGCTAATACCAAAATAGCATTCAAATAATGAGTAGACCTATCCGAATCACACTAGAATTCTCAGCAGAGACTATGAAAGCCAGAAGGGCTTGGATGGATATCATGCAGACACAAAGAGACCACCGATGCCAACCCAGACTACTATACCCAGTATATATGCAGCCATCCAGCCCTACAGAAGATACTAGAAGGAAAACCCCAACCCAATAATGTGAAATACACTCCAGAAAACACATTGAGGCCCACACCATGAGGGGAAGTCCATGCCTGACACTGCCTGGATGACCATGAACCAGAGTCAAGATAACCTAGAGACTCACGATATCTGTAAACATGACAGACAAAAAATGACAATGAAAGATACTATGCTATAATCATTGATGAGTGCCTAGCCCAGTTGTCATCAGAGAGACATCACGAGGCATCTCATGGGAACAGATGCAGAGACCCTTATCCAAACACAATGATGTATCCAGGGGAACCCCACAAATGAGGGAATATGTATTGTAGGAACCAGAGATATTAAGGACACAACAAGCACATGGCCCACTGAGTCAACTGAGTTCATAGGGGATCAGAGACTGAAGGACAAAAACATAAACATTCTATGAGTCTTGTGAGCTAGGTTGTTGGCATACACCTTATGATTATTATCCTGATTTCGCTGAGGGACTTCCAACAGTGAGAATGGGGGTGTCTCTGACTCTTTTTCCTGCTTTAGCTACACTTTCTCTCCTCATGTATTGCTTTGACCAACTCTGATGTGAGGGATTGTTCCTAGTTTTATTATAACTTGCTATGCCATCACATTTTTTTTTTCATTGAAAATAAAATAAATGGAAAAAAAGCAGTGGATGAAGGAGAGGTGAGCTGGGCAGAGTTGGGCAGAGTAGTGGTGGATAGATTGTGTCTGGGAGGAGTTGAGGAAGAGGAAACTGCAGTTCAGATGTAGTGCATGAAACAACAACAAAAATAAAATGCTAAAACTAAATAAACTGTCAGCAGCTAGGGCTGTTGGTGAGCGCCTGCATTCCTAGCACTCAGGAAGTTAAAGGTAGGTGGATCTCTGTGCGTTCAAGCACAGGTTGTTCTATAAAGAGAGCCTGGGACAGGAAAATTGTTCAGAAAAAAAATTCTGTTTTCAAAGAAACAAAAAACTGTCAGCATTTTGTGTTTCATCTTTAGGAACTTTGTTTTATGTTCCACTTTTTTACTTTTTATTTTTTAATATTAGATACAGTTTATTAACTTTGTATCCAAGCTGTAGACCAGTCCCCTCATTCCCTCCCTTTCCTACCCTCCTTCCCTCATCTACTACCTACACCTTTCCAAGTCTACTGATAGGCGAGGGCTTCTGCCTGTTCCAACTGACCCTAGATTATCAGGCATCATCAGGTTTGCTGCAATGTCCTCCTCTGTGGCCTAGCAAATCTGATCCTGCCTTGTGAGGGGGGAAGTCAAAGAGCCAGCCATTGAGTTCATGTCTGTAATAGTCCCTGTTCCACTTAGTATGGTACCCACTTGGAGACAGAGCTAACATGGACTATATTTGAGCAGGGGTGCTAGGTTCTATGCGTACATTGTCCTTGGTTGGAGATACAGTCTCATAAAAGACCCCTGTGCCCTGATATATTTGGTCCTTGTGGAGTTCCTGCCCTCTCCAGGTCACACTAACTCCCCCTTTTTTTATATGATTCCCTGTGCTCTGCCCAAGGTTTGGTTATGAGTCTCAGCACCTGCTTTGATATACTACTAGGTAGAGTCTTTCCCAGGTCCTCTGTGGTAGGCTAGGGTCCTGTTTCTTGTTTTCTCCTATGTCCATCCCATTTGTCTTTCTACGTGAGGATTGATCATCTTAACCCAGGTGCTCTTTCTTGTTTATCTTTTTGTTTATCTTCTTATAGATTTTAGTATGTTTATCCTATATTATAGGTCTAGCCTCCACTTAAAATCGAGTATATACCGTGTATGTCTTTCTGCTTCTGAGATACCTCACTCAGGATGATCTTTTCTAGATTGTTTGTTTGTTTGTTTCTTCATGTTTACATTTTATGACTTCTTTGAATGGTCTAGATATAAACCTGTCTGTTGCATAGCTGGAACAGTGGTTTCCCATTTTATAAGCTGCTTCACCACCTAAAGAATGGATGGCAAAAGCGTTTTAGTTTCATGTTGTTAGACCTGGAGTCTCACTGCTCAGGAGCTCAGGATGGTGCACTTTCCAGGAACACTCATAGACCACAACTTGAGGCAAAAGCAAGAGTTTTATTCCAATTTCTATAGGGTCCCCCTACAAAGACAGGAGACAGCCCTAAATATGCAAAGGACAGGGTTTTATACCTGAAATTGAAACCACTTTTGCTCTATACATTGATTGTTCAGCAAGAATAGCATGAAGATAGTTTACACCTGGTTTTAGGTAGTATACAGCTGGTTGTAGATAGTTTACAGGTGGTTGTAGATAGTTGTTCTCAGAACAGTTGACCCTTTCCTTCAAGAGTTATCTACACCTGACTTCAATTCAAATAATCACTGTTGTTTTTCTCATTCCCAGGTGGTCTCTCACCCCCCCTTTTTTGCCTCAATTTTAACCCTAAAATTGTGGATCAACCTCATGGAGAGGTTGATACTCTTTCTGGAGCATCAGGACCTGAACTGCACTTATACTTTCCCAGAAAAAGGGGAGTTCTTGTCTCAGAGTTTATTGTCCCTGATGAGTTTCAGTTTCAGCCGGTAGCTGGAGGCTTGGAGTTTCCAGGTGTTGCAGGTTGATGAAAAGCCGGCTTAACATGTGACACATGGATTCAAGATATGATGCCCTCTATTTTGACGGCAGTTGGCGTGGTGAGGAAGATGTAATAAGGACCCTTCAACTGAGGTTCCAGATTCTGGCTGCCATGTCACTGCACATATACCAGATCTTCAACGTGGAACTGATGGGGCACCTAAAAGGACCCAGGCACATATGCACTGCCAACCTTGCTCCAAATTTCTTTCTGAATAAGCTGCAATTCTTTCAGCCTGTACAAGCAGATTTACCACTAGTTTTATCAAGGGGGTACCCAAGAAGAGTCAGGGAACAGAAACCCATATAGTAGTTCGAAGGGTGTTAAACCTATATGGAGAGAGTATTTCTGACCCTAAAGAGGGCCAAGGGAAGGAGCACCGCCTTGTCACCGCCAGTCTCCATGTTCAATTTGGTGAGAATCTCTTTGAGAGTTCTATTCATTCTCTCTAAATGTCCTGAACTTTGGGGTCTATAAGCACAATGTAACTTACAGTCAAGCCCCAGAAACCTGGCCACCTCCTGGCTTAACTGAGCATTGAAGGTTGACCCATTGTCTGACCCAATTACCTTTGGAATACCAAACCGAGGAAAAATGTCTTCCAGAATCTTTTTGGCCATGACCAGGGAGGTTTCTTTCTTTGTGGGAAAAGCTTCCACTTTCTCACTTCCACTGAGAAAGTGTCTACAAAAACCAGGAGATATTTATTGCTGTACCTGGATGGATTACTTTCAGTGAAATCCACTTCCCAATGCATTCCAGGTCTAGTTCCTTGTCACTGGCCAGCAGTGACAGCTGAATACCACCTGAGAGAGGGCTGGGAGAAAGAGAGAGACAGGGTGACACAGAGAAGGACACCAAGTCTACATGCTTATCCAGGTGTTGATTTAATGGACGTCAGGTTAACACTTAAGTAGGCAGAAAAGTACAAGCAGTTTCTCATGTAGGAGCTTTACTTGGTCAGAACATAGGAGAGCTCACTCAAGGTTACACAGAGCCTGCTGTCTGGTTACTATGGTTGCACACAGTTTCTCAGGGTCAGAGCAGTCTGCTGTAGGACCACCAAGGTCAGTTTATAAGAAACTGGACTTTGGAAAATAGCCAAAGCCAATAGGCAGCGTTCCACTGCTCAGAGGCCATTAACTCAAAATTTGCCATATACTCCAAAAAGGCTGCCACAGTTCCTCTCAGCCACTTCCCTGGGCTCTGGAAATTCTTACCTATGTTTATACTCTGGCAAGGTTCACACGCCCTAGTTACTCACTCACTCAAGGGGGTGAGGTTTAGTATTAGGGACTGGGATTGGCGGACAACTTCAGCCAATTTCTTTGCCTTCAAGTGAATCCATTTATACATCTAAGTTATTAATCTCTCAGCATCTTCCTGGGGTAGAATGATCTTACCTTTGGAGTTAATCCATGCCCCCACGTCGGTGTCAAATATTCCCTTTTTTTTTTGCCATATTAACTTTAAGTCACTTTCTGAGTAGTTTAGTCATTCTTCTCTGGGCAGTTGAGCAGTTAGTACCACCAGGACAGAGTTTCCTCTAGCAGCTGCTTTAGCCTCCCGATTGGCCATGTTATCCCCCTTTGCTGCCCTGGAAGTCCCCTTCTGCTGTCCCGGGAAATGAATAATGCTTACCTTGTCGGGCAGCAACAGGGCATTGACCAAAGCCAGAATCTCATTTTTTATTTTTTATCTCTTTACCGGCTGATGTTAGCAGGCCTCTCTGCTGATAGATGGCCCCATGTACATGGGCTGTTGGTAAGGTGAACCAACTATCAGTGTAGATGTTTGTCTTTTTACCCTTTTCCAGAGTTAATGCTTGGATTAAAACAATCAATTCAGCTCCCTGAACAGATGTGCCCTCCGGCAACGACTGGGCCCAGAATACCTTATGTCCATTTACCACCACTGCCTCTGCCTTTCTCTTTCCGTTCTACAAAAAACTGCTCCCATCCATATAGTATGTCACCTCCGCATCAGGAATTGGTTGCTCTTTCAAGTCCTTTCGCCATCCCTGTTCCTTTGCTAGAACCTGCAAATCATGCTCCATGGTCTGGATTTCTGGATCCTACAATAAGGTGGCAGGGTTTAGCTCCATAGCCAGGGCAAGGGTGACTCTACCTTTATTCAATAGCAAAGCCTGGTATTATGTCATACAGGTGTTCGTGAGCCAGCGATCAGTTGGCTGCCTTATGACACTCTCAGGGGCAAGACGAGCATAGATGGTGAGGTCCTGTCCCACAGTCAGTTTGTCTGCATCGTTTACTAGTGCCGCCACTGCTGCTATTATTCACAGGCAGGTTGGCCATCCTGCCGCTGCTGAATCAAGCTTTTCGGATAGATAGGCTACTAGTCTCTTCCAGGGTCCAATTTACTGTGTTAGCATCTGTTGGCCATTCCCTGATTCTCGGCCACATAGAGATGGAAGGTTTTGGTCACAATCTGAGTACCAAAGCTGGGGCAGACATTAAGGCTTGTTTGATATTATCAAATGCAGCTTGTTCATCCTTTCCCCAGATGCAAGAATCAATGCCCTTTGTAAGGGGATACAGAGGGGCTGCCATCTTGGCAAATACATCTTTACTTAAAATTTCCCTCAGTTGTTCAGTAGTCCATGAAGGGGGAATATAAAATACAGTCTCTTTTCTAGCCTCCGATAGCCACCTCTTAACTGACCTGTTTCCTGCAGAGATGAGCATTTTTCGCCGACAGTCTATAGCCAAGGTCACCCAGCTCTTGCAACAGCTGATCTGTGGCTTCAAGTAAGGTTTCTTTATAATCTGCAGCTAATAGTATATGATCCACATATCAGAAAAGAGTTACCTGGGGATTGGTGGCCCAGAAGTGTGCCAGGTCCCGGTGTAGGGCTTCAATTTTCTTTTGGGACAATTCTTGATCCAGTGTCCTTTCTCCTTGCAATAGGCATACTATTCCTTAGACAGAGGGCCCCTCTGATTTCCAGGAACTCTCTCCCTATCATTATGACTGCACTACAGTGGCCAGGATCTTAGTCAACTTTCTGTCTTGCCTCTTTTCCTTTCTCTTTCTCTCACTTCCTGCTCTTTCTGCTTTTTTTCCTCTTTCTCTTCTTCCATATCCCAGCTGTCTAAAACCTTTTCTCCCACCTGCACTAAATCCTTCAACGACTTGTCCTGTAAACCCTTTATTTTCTGGAGCTTTCTACAAATATCTCTGGCTGACTGGTCTATAAAGATTATAGTCACCATTGGCTTACACTCATCTGAGGTAGGGTCATAGGTTGTAAACCAGCTGTATGCCTCCATCAGACATTCAAGAAAGGCTGTGGGAGATTGCCTTCTACACGCACAAAGTGTATGGTGGATTAAATAGGTGGAACCAGAGGGTCCAAGAGTGAAGTTGACACCTTCTGTAGTCTGCCACTGAAGGAGAAATTCAGAAATAATTCCAGGAGTCTTTCTGCAGGATAAGTCTACTCTTTGCCCAAATGCTTAGACTTGCAGGGTCCTAACCATATTTAGATTGTTGAAATCATACACCGGGTGACTGGAGCTCAAAGGAACTTAAGGCAGACGGCACACGCAGAGTGCAAGATCTGTTCTAGCCACGTTCCTCCTTGAGCATCAGCCAGAGCTGAATGAATGACCTTGTTAAAGTAGGCAAAGACTGCTCCTGGCTTATGCCTCTTCTCCTTGCCTGATCATCAGAAGCCGTGCCTTAGACTCTCCCCTCAAACTCCTTGTGGGCCAACACAGGTGCGTACTGTGAGCTAAGCAGTGGAATTTGGGTAGAACACAAGGCCAACTGTTTCTGGAAAGGCTGCTTTAGGGTGGGATATGGGAAAATTCGCAAGAGGAAGGAAGGGTTTCACAGTTTGGAAGCAGAAGAGCGTTCCACGGTTTGGCCTGTAATTGGAGGCCTCGAGGGAGTGGGTGGGGCTTCAGGTCGGTATTTAAGGGTGAGCAGCGGACACTTTACGCATTTGCCATAGTCTGCACTTTCCTGGGTGTTGTTCTGAGTACACACTGGAGAGGAAGAACTCCTGTCAAAGTGTCTTCAGCAGGATGGAAGATCAGGCAGATGTGGGTGGCTGCAGCACGGCAAAGACATCCCGGCGTCAAAAGACTGTTTGACAGGCCAAGCAGAAGGAGGTCTTGCTCTCAGTTTTCGCCAAGACACCTTACCCGAGCTTCAGGACCAGGCAGGAACTGGCCAGGGAATTCGGAGTTCCAGAGTCCTCCATCCGCGTGTGGTTTCAAAACCGCAGAAACAGAACTGGCATGTCGAGGAAGACCTCAAAGCAGACCACCGCAGGCTCCAGCCATGAAGCCTCCCAACAGCCTCCTGAAAAGCTTGTCGCCAGGGTACAACAAGCAAAAGGCCCGCCCTCAGAACGGAGAAGGCCTCGAACGCGGCTTAGTCCAGCGCAGATCAGCATGCTAGTGCAAGCTTTTGAGATCTCTCCATCCCCAGACTATGCCACGAGGGTGCAACTGGCCCTGAGCACAGGTTTGCCTGAGGACACCGTCCACATATGGTTCCAGAACAGAAAGGCCAGGCAGAAAGGCCGCGCTGGAGGCAGCACAGCTAAAGGTGAGGACCTGCCTGCCTCTCCTGGCCCGGAAAGGGCTCCTGGAGCATCGTGTTGCATTGAGCAGGAGGCTTCCCGCGACAGCTTGTTGACATCGGGTTCTGCAGGAGGCCAGTGTGCAGAGGCTTTGATGTCAAGACCCGAACTCACCTTCTTCACAGAGGCCTACCCAGAATCCAGCAACTCCTGCCCTGTCCAGCTCTTCCTGGAGCAACTGGCGAGAACAGTGGAAGAGGAACAGGGACCAGCCGCTCTGGACCCAGATGTACCATGGGAGCAGATCGAAACAACACTCGAGGCTCCTCTCACAGAAGAAGAATATCAGGCTCTGTTGGACAATATTTGACCACATTGAGAACGCCCAGAATTGGGACTGTAAAACCCGGTTGCCTGGACCCTAACCTGACCATTGTCTCAGAGACTCCAGCCAGAAATAAGCTTGGACAGATGCTCAGACTTGCACCTAAGAAAGGTGCAGAGCTCTAGCGATCCTGAGTAAGTGTTGGGGAAAAGTTGGAAGGTCCTGGAGGTGCGAGGAACCTCACAAGAAGACCAACAGAAACAGCTGCTCCAGCCCCCAGGGGGCTTGCAGAGACTGAGCCATCAAATAAGGAGCATGCTTGGTCTGGACCTAGGGACCGTATATACACATAGCAGGTGGGAGGTGAATCCTTGTGCGTAATGTGGGTTGCCCTATGAGGGAGGTGTTGTGGAGTGGCCCAGTGGCGGTGGAGAGTTGTTTCTAACCTGGACTTTGTTGTTTCTAACCTGGACGGTTTTGAAGGACAGTTATATAATGTTAGCTTCAGTTATTATCAAGATAAATATGTAATTTGTCTGCTGTTGTACTCTGCGTCATTAAATTATTTTTAGGCATTACTATGACCTGTTCTTCTTTTCATTTGGAAGTTAATGTAAAGAGGAGATATGATTATCTTTCAAGCTGAAAAGAGGTGTGATCATGACTCTTGGTTTTTAACTTGACTGCATAAGGAATTAAGCAAAACACCCAAATTAAGGACACAATTGTAAAGTACTCTTGCTTTTTTGAAATAGTCTTCTCTACTTCTCTTCTGGATCTATAAAGCTGAAAAATATAACTTTAATCCATATCTTCATACTGCAAAACCAACCACTCATCTTTGCCTCATCTTCCACTGGAAACCTATACACGGACATGGAAGAAGGAATGTTTTACTCTTTGCCTGTTCTTTTTCGCTTTGGTAGCAAGTCTATTTCTTCATTGACTATCGAACCTTCTTCTTGAGGAGTTCTGTGTATATGAAGGTGAGTTGAGCCAACCAGCCTCATGGACTAAGCCACTGATAGATTCCTCGATTTTCCATTTTTAGGCATCCACTGTTGAATTAATTGACTCACAGATTGTAAATCATTTTCATAAATCCTTTCCTATAAATAGAGTGTTAGAGGGACCATAAACTACGCATATAATTATCTTTCACATAGAACTACCAAATTTTTTGCTTTTAATAATGTTATATAATTCATTCAGAAATCACTTAAACAACAGTACTTTTCACATGAGGAGTTATAGAAAAATATTCATCATCATGCAAAGGCAAAAATGCTACCTACATTTTTGGGTATATTGATGGCATAGGAATTAAATTTTTTGATGCAGTTATATTCTAAAATATCATAATTGAATTACAAGTATTTTAATTTTTTGCAGCATTTATATATAGTTTATTTTTACCTCAAATTAGTCCCTTCTTCGTCTTAATTCACTCAACACACATTATAGTGTGTTCATTTTTTATTTTCTCAGGTTACAGAGATTCTATTTTATATGGGGATGACACCATGAAAATTAACTGTTCATTGCATGACACTGCTAATACCAAAATAGCATTCAAATAATGAGTAGACCTATCCGAATCACACTAGAATTCTCAGCAGAGACTATGAAAGCCAGAAGGGCTTGGATGGATATCATGCAGACACGAAGAGACCACCGATGCCAACCCAGACTACTATACCCAGTATATATGCAGCCATCCAGCCCTACAGAAGATACTAGAAAGAAAACCCCAACCCAATAACGTGAAATACACTCCAGAAAACACATTGAGGCCCACACCATGAGGGGAAGTCCATGCCTGACACTGCCTGGATGACCATGAACCAGAGTCAAGATAACCTAGAGACACACGATATCTGTAAACATGACAGACAAAAAATGACAATGAAAGATACTATGCTATAATCATTGATGAGTGCCTAGCCCAGTTGTCATCAGAGAGACATCACGAGGCATCTCATGGGAACAGATGCAGAGACCCTTATCCAAACACAATGATGTATCCAGGGGAACCCCACAAATGAGGGAATATGTATTGTAGGAACCAGAGATATTAAGGACACAACAAGCACATGGCCCACTGAGTCAACTGAGTTCATAGGGGATCAGAGACTGAAGGACAAAAACATAAACATTCTATGAGTCTTGTGAGCTAGGTTGTTGGCATACACCTTATGATTATTATCCTGATTTCGCTGAGGGACTTCCGACAGTGAGAATGGGGGTGTCTCTGACTCTTTTTCCTGCTTTAGCTACACTTTCTCTCCTCATGTATTGCTTTGACCAACTCTGATGTGAGGGATTGTTCCTAGTTTTATTATAACTTGCTATGCCATCACATTTTTTTTTCATTGAAAATAAAATAAATGGAAAAAAGCAGTGGATGAAGGAGAGGTGAGCTGGGCAGAGTTGGGCAGAGTAATGGTGGATAGATTGTGTCTGGGAGGAGTGGAGGAAGAGGAAACTGCAGTTCAGATGTAGTGCATGAAACAACAACAAAAATAAAATGCTAAAACTAAATAAACTGTCAGCAGCTAATGCTGTTGGTGAGCGCCTGCATTCCTAGCACTCAGGAAGTTAAAGGTAGGTGGATCTCTGTGCGTTCAAGCACAGGTTGTTCTATAAAGAGAGCCTGGGACAGGAAAATTGTTCAGAAAAAAAAATTCTGTTTTCAAAGAAACAAAAAACTGTCAGCATTTTTTGTTTCATCTTTAGGAACTTTGTTTTATGTTCCACTTTTTTACTTTTTATTTTTTTAATATTAGATACAGTTTATTAACTTTGTATCCAAGCTGTAGACCAGTCCCCTCATTCCCTCCCTTTCCTACCCTCCTTCCCTCATCTACTACCTACACCTTTCCAAGTCTACTGATAGGCG
The DNA here is from genome assembly GCF_030254825.1 of Meriones unguiculatus. Taxonomy (NCBI): domain Eukaryota; kingdom Metazoa; phylum Chordata; class Mammalia; order Rodentia; family Muridae; genus Meriones; species Meriones unguiculatus. The sequence continues at coordinate 253,027 of NW_026843679.1, forward strand.
AGGGCTTCTGCCTGTTCCAACTGCCCTAGATTATCAGGCATCATCAGGTTTGCTGCAATGTCCTCCTCTGTGGCCTAGCAAATCTGATCCTGCCTTGTGAGGGGGGAAGTCAAAGAGCCAGCCATTGAGTTCATGTCTGTAATAGTCCCTGTTCCACTTAGTATGGTACCCACTTGGAGACAGAGCTAACATGGACTATATTTGAGCAGGGGTGCTAGGTTCTATGCGTACATTGTCCTTGGTTGGAGATACAGTCTCATAAAAGACCCCTGTGCCCTGATATATTTGGTCCTTGTGGAGTTCCTGCCCTCTCCAGGTCACACTAACTCCCCCTTTTTTTATATGATTCCCTGTGCTCTGCCCAAGGTTTGGTTATGAGTCTCAGCACCTGCTTTGATATACTACTAGGTAGAGTCTTTCCCAGGTCCTCTGTGGTAGGCTAGGGTCCTGTTTCTTGTTTTCTCCTATGTCCATCCCATTTGTCTTTCTACGTGAGGATTGATCATCTTATCCCAGGTCCTCTTTCTTGTTTATCTTTTTATAGATTTTAGTATGTTTATCCTATATTATAGGTCTAGCCTCCACTTAAAATCGAGTATATACCGTGTATGTCTTTCTGCTTCTGAGATACCTCACTCAGGATGATCTTTTCTAGATTGTTTGTTTGTTTGTTTCTTCATGTTTACATTTTATGACTTCTTTGAATGGTCTAGATATAAACCTGTCTGTTGCATAGCTGGAACAGTGGTTTCCCATTTTATAAGCTGCTTCACCACCTAAAGAATGGATGGCAAAAGCGTTTTAGTTTCATGTTGTTAGACCTGGAGTCTCACTGCTCAGGAGCTCAGGATTGTGCACTTTCCAGGAACACTCATAGACCACAACTTGAGGCAAAAGCAAGAGTTTTATTCCAATTTCTATAGGGTCCCCCTACAAAGACAGGAGACAGCCCTCAATATGCAAAGGACAGGGTTTTATACCTGAAATTGAAACCACTTTTGCTCTATACATTGATTGTTCAGCAAGAATAGCATGAAGATAGTTTACACCTGGTTTTAGGTAGTATACAGCTGGTTGTAGTTAGTTTACAGGTGGTTGTAGATAGTTGTTCTCAGAACAGTTGACCCTTTCCTTCAAGAGTTATCTACACCTGACTTCAATTCAAATAATCACTGTTGTTTTTCTCATTCCCAGGTGGTCTCTCACCCCCCCCTTTTTTGCCTCAATTTTAACCCTAAAATTGTGGATCAACCTCATGGAGAGGTTGATACTCTTTCTGGAGCATCAGGACCTGAACTGCACTTATACTTTCCCAGAAAAAGGGGAGTTCTTGTCTGAGAGTTTATTGTCCCTGATGAGTTTCAGTTTCAGCCGGTAGCTGGAGGCTTGGAGTTTCCAGGTGTTGCAGGTTGATGAAAAGCCGGTTTAACATGTGACACGTGGATTCAAGCTATGATGCCCTCTATTTTGACGGCAGTTGGCGTGGTGAGGAAGATGTAATAAGGACCCTTCAACTGAGGTTCCAGATTCTGGCTGCCATGTCACTGCACATATACCAGATCTTCAACGTGGAACTGATGGGGCACCTAAAAGGACCCAGGCACATATGCACTGCCAACCTTGCTCCAAATTTCTTTCTGAATAAGCTGCAATTCTTTCAGCCTGTACAAGTCAGATTTACCACTAGTTTTATCAAGGGGGTACCCAAGAAGAGTCAGGGTACAGAAACCCATATAGTAGTTCGAAGGGTGTTAAACCTATATGGAGAGAGTAATTCTGACCCTAAAGAGGGCCAAGGGAAGGAGCACCGTCTTGTCACCGCCAGTCTCCATGTTCAATTTGGTGAGAATCTCTTTGAGAGTTCTATTCATTCTCTCTAAATGTCCTGAACTTTGGGGTCTATAAGCACAATGTAACTTACAGTCAAGCCCCAGAAACCTGGCCACCTCCTGGCTCAACTGAGCAATGAAGGTTGACCCATTGTCTGACCCAATTACCTTTGGAATACCAAACCGAGGAAAAATGTCTTCCAGAATCTTTTTGGCCATGACCAGGGAGGTTTCTTTCTTTGTGGGAAAAGCTTCCACCCATCCTGAGAAAGTGTCTACAAAAACCAGGAGATATTTATTGCTGTACCTGGATGGTTTACTTTCAGTGAAATCCACTTCCCAATGCATTCCAGGTCTAGTTCCTTGTCACTGGCCAGCAGTGACAGCTGAATACCACCTGAGAGAGGGCTGGGAGAAAGAGAGAGACAGGGTGACACAGAGAAGGACACCAAGTCTACATGCTTATCCAGGTGTTGATTTAATGGACGTCAGGTTAACACTTAAGTAGGCAGAAAAGTACAAGCAGTTTCTCATGTAGGAGCTTTACTTGGTCAGAACATAGGAGAGCTCACTCAAGGTTACACAGAGCCTGCTGTCTGGTTACTATGGTTGCACACAGTTTCTCAGGGTCAGAGCAGTCTGCTGTAGGACCACCAAGGTCAGTTTATAAGAAACTGGACTTTGGAAAATAGCCAAAGCCAATAGGCAGCGTTCCACTGCTCAGAGGCCATTAACTCAAAATTTGCCATATACTCCAAAAAGGCTGCCACAGTTCCTCTCAGCCACCTCCCTGGGCTCTGGAAATTCTTACCTATGTTTACACTCTGGCAAGGTTCACACGCCCTAGTCACTCACTCACTCAAGGGGGTGAGGTTTAGTATTAGGGACTGGGATTGGCGGACAACTTCAGCCAATTTCTTTGCCTTCAAGTGAATCCATTTATACATCTGAGTTATTAATCTCTCAGCATCTTCCTGGGGTAGAATGATCTTACCTTTGGAGTTAATCCATGCCCCCACGTCGGTGTCAAATATCCCCTTTTTTTTTTTTTTTTTTTTTTTGCCATATTAACTTTAAGTCACTTTCTGAGTAGTTTAGTCATTCTTCTCTGGGCAGTTCAGCAGTTAGTACCACCAGGACAGAGTTTCCTCTAGCAGCTGCTTTAGCCTCCCGATTGGCCATGTTATCCCCCTTTGCTGCCCTGGAAGTCCCCTTCTGCTGTCCCGGGAAATGAATAATGCTTACCTTGTCGGGCAGCAACAGGGCATTGACCAAAGCCAGAATCTCATTTTTTATTTTTTATCTCTTTACCGGCTGATGTTAGCAGGCCTCTCTGCTGATAGATGGCCCCATGTACATGGGCTGTTGGTAAGGTGAACCAACTATCAGTGTAGATGTTTGTCTTTTTACCCTTTTCCAGAGTTAATGCTTGGATTAAAACAATCAATTCAGCTCCCTGAACAGATGTGCCCTCCGGCAACGCCTGGGCCCAGAATACCTTATGTCCATTGACCACCACTGCCTCTGCCTTTCTCTTTCCATTCTACAAAAAACTGCTCCCATCCATATAGTATGTCACCTCCGCATCAGGAATTGGTTGCTCTTTCAAGTCCTTTCGCCATCCCTGTTCCTTTGCTAGAACCTGCAAATCATGCTCCATGGTCTGGATTTCTGGATCCTACAATAAGGTGGCAGGGTTTAGCTCCATAGCCAGGGCAAGGGTGACTCTACCTTTATTCAATAGCAAAGCCTGGTATTATGTCATACAGGTGTTCGTGAGCCAGCGATCAGTTGGCTGCCTTATGACACTCTCAGGGGCAAGACGAGCATAGATGGTGAGGTCCTGTCCCACAGTCAGTTTGTCTGCATCGTTTACTAGTGCCGCCACTGCTGCTATTATTCACAGGCAGGTTGGCCATCCTGCCGCTGCTGAATCAAGCTTTTTGGATAGATAGGCTACTAGTCTCTTCCAGGGTCCAATTTACTGTGTTAGCATCTGTTGGCCATTCCCTGATTCTCGGCCACATAGAGATGGAAGGTTTTGGTCACAATCTGAGTACCAAAGCTGGGGCAGACATTAAGGCTTGTTTGATATTATCAAATGCAGCTTGTTCATCCTTTGCCCAGATGCAAGAATCAATGCCCTTTGTAAGGGGATACAGAGGGGCTGCCATCTTGGCAAATACTTCTTTACTTAAAATTTCCCTCAGTTGTTCAGTAGTCCATGAAGGGGGAATATAAAATACAGTCTCTTTTCTAGCCTCCGATAGCCACCTCTTAACTGACCTGTTTCCTGCAGAGATGAGCATTTTTCGCCGACAGTCTATAGCCAAGGTCACCCAGCTCTTGCAACAGCTGATCTGTGGCTTCAAGTAAGGTTTCTTTATAATCTGCAGCTAATAGTATATGATCCACATATCAGAAAAGAGTTACCTGGGGATTGGTGGCCCAGAAGTGTGCCAGGTCCCGGTGTAGGGCTTCAATTTTCTTTTGGGACAATTCTTGATCCAGTGTCCTTTCTCCTTGCAATAGGCATACTATTCCTTAGACAGAGGGCCCCTCTGATTTCCAGGAACTCTCTCCCTATCATTATGACTGCACTACAGTGGCCAGGATCTTAGTCAACTTTCTGTCTTGCCTCTTTTCTTTTCTCTTTCTCTCACTTCCTGCTCTTTCTGCTTTCTTTCCTCTTTCTCTTCTTCCATATCCCAGCTGTCTAAAACCCTTTCTGCCACCTGCACTAAATCCTTCAACGACTTATCCTGTAAACCCTTTATTTTCTGGAGCTTTCTACAAATATCTCTGGCTGACTGGTCTATAAAGATTATAGTCACCATTGGCTTACACTCATCTGAGGTAGGGTCATAGGTTGTAAACCAGCTGTATGCCTCCATCAGACAGTCAAGAAAGGCTGTGGGAGATTGCCTTCTACACGCACAAAGTGTATGGTGGATTAAATAGGTGGAACCAGAGGGTCCAAGAGTGAAGTTGACACCTTCTGTAGTCTGCCACTGAAGGAGAAATTCAGAAATAATTCCAGGAGTCTTTCTGCAGGATAAGTCTACTCTTTGCCCAAATGCTTAGACTTGCAGGGTCCTAACCATATTTAGATTGTTGAAATCATACACCGGGTGACTGGAGCTCAAAGGAACTTAAGGCAGACGGCACACGCAGAGTGCAAGATCTGTTCTAGCCACGTTCCTCCTTGAGCATCAGCCAGAGCTGAATGAATGACCTTGTTAAAGTAGGCAAAGACTGCTCCTGGCTTATGCCTCTTCTCCTTGCCTGATCATCAGAAGCCGTGCCTTAGACTCTCCCCTCAAACTCCTTGTGGGCCAACACAGGTGCGTACTGTGAGCTAAGCAGTGGAATTTGGGTAGAACACAAGGCCAACTGTTTCTGGAAAGGCTGCTTTAGGGTGGGATATGGGAAAATTCGCAAGAGGAAGGAAGGGTTTCACAGTTTGGAAGCAGAAGAGCGTTCCACGGTTTGGCCTGTAATTGGAGGCCTCGAGGGAGTGGGTGGGGCTTCAGGTCGGTATTTAAGGGTGAGCAGCGGACACTTTACGCATTTGCCATAGTCTGCACTTTCCTGGGTGTTGTTCTGAGTACACACTGGAGAGGAAGAACTCCTGTCAAAGTGTCTTCAGCAGGATGGAAGATCAGGCAGATGTGGGTGGCTGCAGCACGGCAAAGACATCCCGGCGTCAAAAGACTGTTTGGCAGGCCAAGCAGAAGGAGGTCTTGCTCTCAGTTTTCGCCAAGACACCTTACCCGAGCTTCAGGACCAGGCAGGAACTGGCCAGGGAATTCGGAGTTCCAGAGTCCTCCATCCGCGTGTGGTTTCAAAACCGCAGAAACAGAACTGGCATGTCGAGGAAGACCTCAAAGCAGACCACCGCAGGCTCCAGCCATGAAGCCTCCCAACAGCCTCCTGAAAAGCTTGTCGCCAGGGTACAACAAGCAAGAGGCCCGTCCTCAGAACGGAGAAGGCCTCGAACGCGGCTTAGTCCAGCGCAGATCAGCATGCTAGTGCAAGCTTTTGAGATCTCTCCATCCCCAGACTATGCCACGAGGGTGCAACTGGCCCTGAGCACAGGTTTGCCTGAGGACACCGTCCACATATGGTTCCAGAACAGAAAGGCCAGGCAGAAAGGCCGCGCTGGAGGCAGCACAGCTAAAGGTGAGGACCTGCCTGCCTCTCCTGGCCCGGAAAGGGCTCCTGGAGCATCGTGTTGCATTGAGCAGGAGGCTTCCCGCGACAGCTTGTTGACATCGGGTTCTGCAGGAGGCCAGTGTGCAGAAGCGTTGATGTCAAGACCCGAACTCACCTTCTTCACAGAGGCCTACCCAGAATCCAGCAACTCCTGCCCTGTCCAGCTCTTCCTGGAGCAACTGGCGAGAACAGTGGAAGAGGAACAGGGACCAGCCGCTCTGGACCCAGATGTACCATGGGAGCAGATCGAACCAACACTCGAGGCTCCTCTCACAGAAGAAGAATATCAGGCTCTGTTGGACGATATTTGACCACATTGAGAACGCCCAGAATTGGGACTGTAAAACCCGGTTGCCTGGACCCTAACCTGACCATTGTCTCAGAGACTCCAGCCAGAAATAAGCTTGGACAGATGCTCAGACTTGCACCTAAGAAAGGTGCAGAGCTCTACCGATCCTGAGTAAGTGTTGGGGAAAAGATGGAAGGCCCTGGAGGTGCGAGGAACCTCACAAGAAGACCAACAGAAACAGCTGCTCCAGCCCCCAGGGGGCTTGCAGAGACTGAGCCATCAAATAAGGAGCATGCTTGGTCTGGACCTAGGGACCCTATATACACCTAGCAGGTGGGAGGTGAATCCTTGTGCTTAATGTGGGTTGCCCTATGAGGGAGGTGTTGTGGAGTGGCCCAGCGGCGGTGGAGAGTTGTTTCTAACCTGGACTTTGTTGTTTCTAACCTGGACGGTTTTGAAGGACAGTTATATAATGTTAGCTTCAGTTATTATCAAGATAAATATGTAATTTGTCTGCTGTTGTACTCTGCGTCATTAAATTATTTTTAGGCATTACTATGACCTGTTATTCTTTTCATTTGGAAGTTAATGTAAAGAGGAGATATGATTATCTTTCAAGCTGAAAAGAGGTGTGATCATGACTCTTGGTTTTTAACTTGACTGCATATGGAATTAAGCAAAACACCCAAATTAAGGACACAATTGTAAAGTACTCTTGCTTGTTTGAAATAGTCTTCTCTACTTCTCTTCTGGATCTATAAAGCTGAAAAATATAACTTTAATCCATATCTTCATACTGCAAAACCAACCACTGATCTTTGCCTCATCTTCTACTGGAAACCTATACAAGGACATGGAAAAAGGAAAGTTTTACTCTTTGCCTGTTCTTTTTCGCTTTGGGAGCAAGTCTATTTCTTCATTGACTATAGAACCTTCTTCTCGAGGAGTTCTGTGTATATGAAGGTGAGTTGAGCCAACCAGCCTCATGGACTAAGCCACTGATAGATTCCTCGATTTTCCATTTTTAGGCATCCACTGTTGAATTAATTGACTCACAGATTGTAAATCATTTTCATAAATCCTTTCCTATAAAGAGAGAGTTAGAGGGAACATAAACTATGCATATAATTATCTTTCACATAGAACTACCAAATTTTCTGCTTTTAATAATGTTATGTAATTCATTCAGAAATCACTTAAACAACAGTACTTTTCACATGAGGAGTTATAGAAAAATATTCATCATCATGCAAAGGCAAAATGCTACCTACATTTTTGGGTATATTGATGGCATAGGAATTAAATTTTTTGATGCAGTTATATTCTAAAATATCATAATTGAATTACAAGTATTTTAATTTTTTGCAGCATTTATATATAGTTTATTTTTACCTCAAATTAGTCCCTTCTTCGTCTTAATTCACTCAACACACATTATAGTGTGTTCATTTTTTATTTTCTCAGGTTACAGAGAGTCTATTTTATATGGGGATGACACCATGAAAATTAACTGTTCTATATATGACACTGCTAATACCAAAATAGCATTCAAATAATGAGTAGACCTATCCGAATCACACTAGAATTCTCAGCAGAGACTATGAAAGCCAGAAGGGCTTGGATGGATATCATGCAGACACGAAGAGACCACCGATGCCAACCCAGACTACTATACCCAGTATATATGCAGCCATCCAGCCCTACAGAAGATACTAGAAGGAAAACCCCAACCCAATAATGTGAAATACACTCCAGAAAACACATTGAGGCCCACACCATGAGGGGAAGTCCATGCCTGACACTGCCTGGATGACCATGAACCAGAGTCAAGATAACCTAGAGACACATGATATCTGTAAACATGACAGACAAAAAGTGACAATGAAAGATACTATGCTATAATCATTGATGAGTGCCTAGCCCAGTTGTCATCAGAGAGACATCACGAGGCATCTCATGGGAACAGATGCAGAGACCCTTATCCAAACACAATGATGTATCCAGGGGAACCCCACAAATGAGGGAAAATGTATTGTAGGAACCAGAGATATTAAGGACACAACAAGCACATGGCCCACTGAGTCAACTGAGTTCATAGGGGATCAGAGACTGAAGGACAAAAACATAAACATTCTATGAGTCTTGTGAGCTAGGTTGTTGGCATACACCTTATGATTATTATCCTGATTTCGCTGAGGGACTTCCAACAGTGAGAATGGGGGTGTCTCTGACTCTTTTTCCTGCTTTAGCTACACTTTCTCTCCTCATATATTGCTTTGACCAACTCTGATGTGAGGGATTGTTCCTAGTTTTATTATAACTTGCTATGCCATCACATTTTTTTTTCATTGAAAATAAAATAAATGGAAAAAAAGCAGTGGATGAAGGAGAGGTGAGCTGGGCAGAGTTGGGCAGAGTAGTGGTGGATAGATTGTGTCTGGGAGGAGTGGAGGAAGAGGAAACTGCAGTTCAGATGTAGTGCATGAAACAACAACAAAAATAAAATGCTAAAACTAAATAAACTGTCAGCAGCTAGGGCTGTTGGTGAGCGCCTGCATTCCTAGCACTCAGGAAGTTAAAGGTAGGTGGATCTCTGTGCGTTCAAGCATAGGTTGTTCTATAAAGAGAGCCTGGGACAGGAAAATTGTTCAGAAAAAAAATTCTGTTTTCAAAGAAACAAAAAACTGTCAGCATTTTGTGTTTCATCTTTAAGAACTTTGTTTTATGTTCCACTTTTTTACTTTTTATTTTTTTTAATATTAGATACAGTTTATTAACTTTGTATCCAAGCTGTAGACCAGTCCCCTCATTCCCTCCCTTTCCTACCCTCCTTCCCTCATCTACTACCTACACTTTTCCAAGTCTACTGATAGGCGAGGGCTTCTGCCTGTTCCAACTGACCCTAGATTATCAGGCATCATCAGGTTTGCTGCAATGTCCTCCTCTGTGGCCTAGCAAATCTGATCCTGCCTTGTGAGGGGGGAAGTCAAAGAGCCAGCCATTGAGTTCATGTCTGTAATAGTCCCTGTTCCACTTAGTATGGTACCCACTTGGAGAAAGAGCTAACATGGACTATATTTGAGCAGGGGTGCTAGGTTCTATGCGTACATTGTCCTTGGTTGGAGATACAGTCTCATAAAAGACCCCTGTGCCCTGATATATTTGGTCCTTGTGGAGTTCCTGCCCTCTCCAGGTCACACTAACTCCCCCTTTTTTTATATGATTCCCTGTGCTCTGCCCAAGGTTTGGTTATGAGTCTCAGCACCTGCTTTGATATACTACTAGGTAGAGTCTTTCCCAGGTCCTCTGTGGTAGGCTAGGGTCCTGTTTCTTGTTTTCTCCTATGTCCATCCCATTTGTCTTTCTACGTGAGGATTGATCATCTTAACCCAAGTCCTCTTTCTTGTTTATCTTTTTGTTTATCTTCTTATAGATTTTAGTATGTTTATCCTATATTATAGGTCTAGCCTCCACTCAAAATCGAGTATATACCGTGTATGTCTTTCTGCTTCTGAGATACCTCACTCAGGATGATCTTTTCTAGATTGTTTGTTTGTTTGTTCCTTCATGTTTACATTTTATGACTTCTTTGAATGGTCTAGATATAAACCTGTCTGTTGCATAGCTGGAACAGTGGTTTCCCATTTTATAAGCTGCTTCACCACCTAAAGAATGGATGGCAAAAGCGTTTTAGTTTCATGTTGTTAGACCTGGAGTCTCACTGCTCAGGAGCTCAAGATGGTGCACTTCCCAGGAACACTCATAGACCACAACTTGAGGCAAAAGCAAGAGTTTTATTCCAATTTCTATAGGGTCCCCCTACAAAGACAGGAGACAGCCCTAAATATGCAAAGGACAGGGTTTTATACCTGAAATTGAAACCACTTTTGCTCTATACATTGATTGTTCAGCAAGAATAGCATGAAGATAGTTTACACCTGGTTTTAGGTAGTATACAGCTGGTTGTAGATAGTTTACAGGTGGTTGTAGATAGTTGTTCTCAGAACAGTTGACCCTTTCCTTCAAGAGTTACCTACACCTGACTTCAATTCAAATAATCACTGTTGTTTTTCTCATTCCCAGGTGGTCTCTCACCCCCCCTTTTTTGTCTCAATTTTAACCCTAAAATTGTGGATCAACCTCATGGAGAGGTTGATACTCTTTCTGGAGCATCAGGACCTGAACTGCACTTATACTTTCCCAGAAAAAGGGGAGTTCTTGTCTGAGAGTTTATTGTCCCTGATGAGTTTCAGTTTCAGCCGGTAGCTGGAGGCTTGGAGTTTCCAGGTGTTGCAGGTTGATGAAAAGCCGGCTTAACATGTGACACGTGGATTCAAGCTATGATGCCCTCTATTTTGATGGCAGTTGGCGTGGTGAGGAAGATGTAATAAGGACCCTTCAACTGAGGTTCCAGATTCTGGCTGCCATGTCACTGCACATATACCAGATCTTCAACGTGGAACTGATGGGGCACCTAAAAGGACCCAGGCACATATGCACTGCCAACCTTGCTCCAAATTTCTTTCTGAATAAGCTGCAATTCTTTCAGCCTGTACAAGCAGATTTACCACTAGTTTTATCAAGGGGGTACCCAAGAAGAGTCAGGGAACAGAAACCCATATAGTAGTTCGAAGGGTGTTAAACCTATATGGAGAGAGTATTTCTGACCCTAAAGAGGGCCAAGGGAAGGAGCACCGCCTTGTCACCGCCATTCTCCATGTATAATTTGGTGAGAATCTCTTTGAGAGTTCTATTCATTCTCTCTAAATGTCCTGAACTTTGGGGTCTATAAGCACAATGTAACTTACAGTCAAGCCCCAGAAACCTGGCCACCTCCTGGCTTAACTGAGCAATGAAGGTTGACCCATTGTCTGACCCAATTACCTTTGGAATACCAAACCGAGGAAAAATGTCTTCCAGAATCTTTTTGGCCATGACCAGGGAGGTTTCTTTCTTTGTGGGAAAAGCTTCCACCCATCCTGAGAAAGTGTCTACAAAAACCAGGAGATATTTATTGCTGTACCTGGGTGGTTTACTTTCAGTGAAATCCACTTCCCAATGCATTCCAGGTCTAGTTCCTTGTCACTGGCCAGCAGTGACAGCTGAATACCACCTGAGAGAGGGCTGGGAGAAAGAGAGAGACAGGGTGACACAGAGAAGGACACCAAGTCTACATGCTTATCCAGGTGTTGATTTAATGGACGTCAGGTTAACACTTAAGTAGGCAGAAAAGTACAAGCAGTTTCTCATGTAGGAGCTTTACTTGGTCAGAACATAGGAGAGCTCACTCAAGGTTACACAGAGCCTGCTGTCTGGTTACTATGGTTGCACACAGTTTCTCAGGGTCAGAGCAGTCTGCTGTAGGACCACCAAGGTCAGTTTATAAGAAACTGGACTTTGGAAAATAGCCAAAGCCAATAGGCAGCGTTCCACTGCTCAGAGGCCATTAACTCAAAATTTGCCATATACTCCAAAAAGGCTGCCACAGTTCCTCTCAGCCACTTCCCTGGGCTCTGGAAATTCTTACCTATGTTTACACTCTGGCAAGGTTCACACGCCCTAGTCACTTACTCACTCAAGGGGGTGAGGTTTAGTATTAGGGACTGGGATTGGTGGACAACTTAGGCAATTTCTTTGCCTTCAAGTGAATCCATTTATACATCTGAGTTATTAATCTCTCAGCATCTTCCTGGGGTAGAATGATCTTACCTTTGGAGTTAATCCATGCCCCCACGTCGGTGTCAAATATCCCCTTTTGTTTTTTTTTTTGTTTGTTTGTTTTGTTTTTTTTTGTTTTTTTTTGTTTTTTTTTGCCATATTAACTTTAAGTCACTTTCTGAGTAGTTTAGTCATTCTTCTCTGGGCAGTTCAGCAGTTAGTACCACCAGGACAGAGTTTCCTCTAGCAGCTGCTTTAGCCTCCCGATTGGCCATGTTATCCCCCTTTGCTGCCCTGGAAGTCCCCTTCTGCTGTCCCGGGAAATGAATAATGCTTACCTTGTCGGGCAGCAACAGGGCATTGACCAAAGCCAGAATCTCATTTTTTATTTTTTATCTCTTTACCGGCTGATGTTAGCAGGCCTCTCTGCTGATAGATGGCCCCATGTACATGGGCTGTTGGTAAGGTGAACCAACTATCAGTGTAGATGTTTGTCTTTTTACCCTTTTCCAGAGTTAATGCTTGGATTAAAACAATCAATTCAGCTCCCTGAACAGATGTGCCCTCCGGCAACGCCTGGGCCCAGAATACCTTATGTCCATTTACCACCACTGCCTCTGCCTTTCTCTTTTCGTTCTACAAAAAACTGCTCCCATCCATATAGTATGTCACCTCCGCATCAGGAATTGGTTGCTCTTTCAAGTCCTTTCGCCATCCCTGTTCCTTTGCTAGAACCTGCAAATCATGCTCCATGGTCTGGATTTCTGGATCCTACAATAAGGTGGCAGGGTTTAGCTCCATAGCCAGGGCAAGGGTGACTCTACCTTTATTCAATAGCAAAGCCTGGTATTATGTCATACAGGTGTTCGTGAGCCAGCGATCAGTTGGCTGCCTTATGACACTCTCAGGGGCAAGACGAGCATAGATGGTGAGGTCCTGTCCCACAGTCAGTTTGTCTGCATCGTTTACTAGTGCCGCCACTGCTGCTATTATTCACAGGCAGGTTGGCCATCCTGCCGCTGCTGAATCAAGGTTTTTGGATAGATAGGCTACTAGTCTCTTCCAGGGTCCAATTTACTGTGTTAGCATCTGTTGGCCATTCCCTGATTCTCGGCCACATAGAGATGGAAGGTTTTGGTCACAATCTGAGTACCAAAGCTGGGGCAGACATTAAGGCTTGTTTGATATTATCAAATGCAGCTTGTTCATCCTTTCCCCAGATGCAAGAATCAATGCCCTTTGTAAGGGGATACAGAGGGGCTGCCATCTTGGCAAATACTTCTTTACTTAAAATTTCCCTCAGTTGTTCAGTAGTCCATGAAGGGGGAATATAAAATGCAGTCTCTTTTCTAGCCTCCGATAGCCACCTCTTAACTGACCTGTTTCCTGCAGAGATGAGCATTTTTCGCCGACAGTCTATAGCCAAGGTCACCCAGCTCTTGCAACAGCTGATCTGTGGATTCAAGTAAGGTTTCTTTATAATCTGCAGCTAATAGTATATGATCCACATATCAGAAAAGAGTTACCTGGGGATTGGTGGCCCAGAAGTGTGCCAGGTCCCGGTGTAGGGCTTCAATTTTCTTTTGGGACAATTCTTGATCCAGTGTCCTTTCTCCTTGCAATAGGCATACTATTCCTTAGACAGAGGGCCCCTCTGATTTCCAGGAACTCTCTCCCTATCATTATGACTGCACTACAGTGGCCAGGATCTTAGTCAACTTTCTGTCTTGCCTCTTTTCCTTTCTCTTTCTCTCACTTCCTGCTCTTTCTGCTTTCTTTCCTCTTTCTCTTCTTCCATATCCCAGCTGTCTAAAACCTTTTCTGCCACCTGCACTAAATCCTTCAACGACTTGTCCTGTAAACCCTTTATTTTCTGGAGCTTTCTACAAATATCTCTGGCTGACTGGTCTATAAAGATTATAGTCACCATTGGCTTACACTCATCTGAGGTAGGGTCATAGGTTGTAAACCAGCTGTATGCCTCCATCAGACAGTCAAGAAAGGCTGTGGGAGATTGCCTTCTACACGCACAAAGTGTATGGTGGATTAAATAGGTGGAACCAGAGGGTCCAAGAGTGAAGTTGACACCTTCTGTAGTCTGCCACTGAAGGAGAAATTCAGAAATAATTCCAGGAGTCTTTCTGCAGGATAAGTCTACTCTTTGCCCAAATGCTTAGACTTGCAGGGTCCTAACCATATTTAGATTGTTGAAATCATACACCGGGTGACTGGAGCTCAAAGGAACTTAAGGCAGACGGCACACGCAGAGTGCAAGATCTGTTCTAGCCACGTTCCTCCTTGAGCATCAGCCAGAGCTGAATGAATGACCTTGTTAAAGTAGGCAAAGACTGCTCCTGGCTTATGCCTCTTCTCCTTGCCTGATCATCAGAAGCCGTGCCTTAGACTCTCCCCTCAAACTCCTTGTGGGCCAACACAGGTGCGTACTGTGAGCTAAGCAGTGGAATTTGGGTAGAACACAAGGCCAACTGTTTCTGGAAAGGCTGCTTTAGGGTGGGATATGGGAAAATTCGCAAGAGGAAGGAAGGGTTTCACAGTTTGGAAGCAGAAGAGCGTTCCACGGTTTGGCCTGTAATTGGAGGCCTCGAGGGAGTGGGTGGGGCTTCAGGTCGGTATTTAAGGGTGAGCAGCGGACACTTTACGCATTTGCCATAGTCTGCACTTTCCTGGGTGTTGTTCTGAGTACACACTGGAGAGGAAGAACTCCTGTCAAAGTGTCTTCAGCAGGATGGAAGATCAGGCAGATGTGGGTGGCTGCAGCACGGCAAAGACATCCCGGCGTCAAAAGACTGTTTGGCAGGCCAAGCAGAAGGAGGTCTTGCTCTCAGTTTTCGCCAAGACACCTTACCCGAGCTTCAGGACAAGGCAGGAACTGGCCAGGGAATTCGGAGTTCCAGAGTCCTCCATCCGCGTGTGGTTTCAAAACCGCAGAAACAGAACTGGCATGTCGAGGAAGACCTCAAAGCAGACCACCGCAGGCTCCAGCCATGAAGCCTCCCAACAGCCTCCTGAAAAGCTTGTCGCCAGGGTACAACAAGCAAGAGGCCCGCCCTCAGAACGGAGAAGGCCTCGAACGCGGCTTAGTCCAGCGCAGATCAGCATGCTAGTGCAAGCTTTTGAGATCTCTCCATCCCCAGACTATGCCACGAGGGTGCAACTGGCCCTGAGCACAGGTTTGCCTGAGGACACCGTCCACATATGGTTCCAGAACAGAAAGGCCAGGCAGAAAGGCCGCGCTGGAGGCAGCACAGCTAAAGGTGAGGACCTGCCTGCCTCTCCTGGCCCGGAAAGGGCTCCTGGAGCATCGTGTTGCATTGAGCAGGAGGCTTCCCGCGACAGCTTGTTGACATCGGGTTCTGCAGGAGGCCAGTGTGCAGAAGCGTTGATGTCAAGACCCGAACTCACCTTCTTCACAGAGGCCTACCCAGAATCCAGCAACTCCTGCCCTGTCCAGCTCTTCCTGGAGCAACTGGCGAGAACAGTGGAAGAGGAACAGGGACCAGCCGCTCTGGACCCAGATGTACCATGGGAGCAGATCGAACCAACACTCGAGGCTCCTCTCACAGAAGAAGAATATCAGGCTCTGTTGGACGATATTTGACCACATTGAGAACGCCCAGAATTGGGACTGTAAAACCCGGTTGCCTGGACCCTAACCTGACCATTGTCTCAGAGACTCCAGCCAGAAATAAGCTTGGACAGATGCTCAGACTTGCACCTAAGAAAGGTGCAGAGCTCTAGCGATCCTGAGTAAGTGTTGGGGAAAAGATGGAAGGCCCTGGAGGTGCGAGGAACCTCACAAGAAGACCAACAGAAACAGCTGCTCCAGCCCCCAGGGGGCTTGCAGAGACTGAGCCATCAAATAAGGAGCATGCTTGGTCTGGACCTAGGGACCCTATATACACCTAGCAGGTGGGAGGTGAATCCTTGTGCTTAATGTGGGTTGCCCTATGAGGGAGGTGTTGTGGAGTGGCCCAGCGGCGGTGGAGAGTTGTTTCTAACCTGGACTTTGTTGTTTCTAACCTGGACGGTTTTGAAGGACAGTTATATAATGTTAGCTTCAGTTATTATCAAGATAAATATGTAATTTGTCTGCTGTTGTACTCTGCGTCATTAAATTATTTTTAGGCATTACTATGACCTGTTATTCTTTTCATTTGGAAGTTAATGTAAAGAGGAGATATGATTATCTTTCAAGCTGAAAAGAGGTGTGATCATGACTCTTGGTTTTTAACTTGACTGCATATGGAATTAAGCAAAACACCCAAATTAAGGACACAATTGTAAAGTACTCTTGCTTGTTTGAAATAGTCTTCTCTACTTCTCTTCTGGATCTATAAAGCTGAAAAATATAACTTTAATCCATATCTTCATACTGCAAAACCAACCACTGATCTTTGCCTCATCTTCTACTGGAAACCTATACAAGGACAAGGAAAAAGGAAAGTTTTACTCTTTGCCTGTTCTTTTTCGCTTTGGGAGCAAGTCTATTTCTTCATTGACTATAGAACCTTCTTCTCGAGGAGTTCTGTGTATATGAAGGTGAGTTGAGCCAACCAGCCTCATGGACTAAGCCACTGATAGATTCCTCGATTTTCCATTTTTAGGCATCCACTGTTGAATTAATTGACTCACAGATTGTAAATCATTTTCATAATTCCTTTCCTATAAAGAGAGAGTAAGAGGGAACATAAACTATGCATATAATTATCTTTCACATAGAACTACCAAATTTTCTGCTTTTAATAATGTTATGTAATTCATTCAGAAATCACTTAAACAACAGTACTTTTCACATGAGGAGTTATAGAAAAATATTCATCATCATGCAAAGGCAAAATGCTACCTACATTTTTGGGTATATTGATGGCATAGGAATTAAATTTTTTGATGCAGTTATATTCTAAAATATCATAATTGAATTACAAGTATTTTAATTTTTTGCAGCATTTATATATAGTTTATTTTTACCTCAAATTAGTCCCTTCTTCGTCTTAATTCACTCAACACACATTATAGTGTGTTCATTTTTTATTTTCTCAGGTTACAGAGATTCTATTTTATATGGGGATGACACCATGAAAATTAACTGTTCTATGCATGACACTGCTAATACCAAAATAGCATTCAAATAATGAGTAGACCTATCCGAATCACACTAGAATTCTCAGCAGAGACTATGAAAGCCAGAAGGGCTTGGATGGATATCATGCAGACACGAAGAGACCACCGATGCCAACCCAGACTACTATACCCAGTATATATGCAGCCATCCAGCCCTACAGAAGATACTAGAAGGAAAACCCCAACCCAATAATGTGAAATACACTCCAGAAAACACATTGAGGCCCACACCATGAGGGGAAGTCCATGCCTGACACTGCCTGGATGACCATGAACCAGAGTCAAGATAACCTAGAGACACACGATATCTGTAAACATGACAGACAAAAAGTGACAATGAAAGATACTATGCTATAATCATTGATGAGTGCCTAGCCCAGTTGTCATCAGAGAGACATCACGAGGCATCTCATGGGAACAGATGCAGAGACCCTTATCCAAACACAATGATGTATCCAGGGGAACCCCACAAATGAGGGAAAATGTATTGTAGGAACCAGAGATATTAAGGACACAACAAGCACATGGCCCACTGAGTCAACTGAGTTCATAGGGGATCAGAGACTGAAGGACAAAAACATAAACATTCTATGAGTCTTGTGAGCTAGGTTGTTGGCATACACCTTATGATTATTATCCTGATTTCGCTGAGGGACTTCCAACAGTGAGAATGGGGGTGTCTCTGACTCTTTTTCCTGCTTTAGCTACACTTTCTCTCCTCATGTATTGCTTTGACCAACTCTGATATGAGGGATTTTTCCTAGTCTTATTATAACTTGCCATGCCATCACATTTTTTTTTTCATTGAAAATAAAATGAATGGAAAAAAATACAACCGGATGAAGGAGAGGTGAGCTGGGCAGAGTAGAGGTGGATAGATTGTGGCTGCGAGGAGTGGAGGAAGAGGAAACTGCAGTTCAGATGTAGTGCATGAAACAACAAAAATAAAATGCTAAAACAAAATAAACTGTCAGCAGCTCAGGCTATTGGTGAGCACCTACATTCCTAGCACTCAGGAAGTTAAAGGTAGGTGGATCTCTGTGAATTCAAGCACAGGATGTTCTATAAAGAGAGCCTGGGACAGCCAAAATTATTCAGAAAAAAATCCTGTTTTCAAAGAAACAAAAAAAACTGTCAGCATTTTGTGTTTCATCTTTAGGAAATTTGTTATATGTCCCACTTTTATATTTTTATTTTTTAATATTAGATACAGTTTATTAACTTTGTATCCCAGCTGTATCCCAGTCCCTCATTTTCTCCCTATCCTACCCTCCTTCCCTCATCTCTTCCCTACCCCTTTCTAAGTCCACTGATAGGGGAGGGCCTCCTCCTATTCCAACTGACCCTAGCTTATCAGGTATCATCAGGACTAGCTGAAATATCCTCCTCTGTGGCCTAGCAGTCTGATTCTCTCTTGGGAGGGGGGAGGTCAAAGAGTGAGCCACTGAATTCATGTCTAAAATAGTCCCTGTTCCACTTAGTATGGTACCCACTTGGATACAGAGCTCACATGGACTACATTTGAGCAGGGGTGGTAGGTTATATGCATACAAGGTCCTTGGTTGGAGAAACAGTCTCATAAAAGAGCCCTGTGCTGATATATTTGGTCCTTGTATAGTTCCTGTCCTCTCCAGGTCACACTAACTCTCCCTTCTTTCATATGATTCCCTGTGCTCTGCCCAAGGTTTGGATATGAGTCTCAGCATCTGCTTTGATACACTGCTAGGTAGAGTCTTTCATTGGTCCTCTGGAGCAGGCTTCTGTCCTGTTTCTTGTTTTTGCCTATATCCATCCCATTGGTCTTTCTAAGTGAGGATTGATCATCTTAACCTAGGTCCTCTTTCTCATTTATCTTCTTTAGGTGTACAGATTTTAGTTTGTTTATCCTATCTTATAGGTCTAGCATCCACTTGAAAGTGAGTGTATACCGTGTATGTCTTTCTGCTTCTGGGACACCTCACTGAGGATTATCTTTCTGGATTGTGTTTTTTTTTTTTTGTTCATGTTTACATTTTATGACTTCTTTGAATGGTCTAGAATTGAACCTGTCTGTTCTATAGCTTGTAAAGAGGTTTCCCATTTTATAAGCTGCTCCACCACCTAAAGAATGGATTGCAAAAGCATTTTAGTTTCATGTTGTAAGACCTGGAGTCTCACTGCTCAAGTGCTCAGGATTGTGCCCTTCCCAGGAACACTCATAGACCACAACTTGAGGCAAAAGCAAGAGTTTTATTTCAATTTCTATAGGGTCCCCCCTCCAAAGACAGGAGACAGCCCTAAATATGCAAAGGACAGGGTTTTATACCTGAAGTTGAAACCACTTTTGCTCTATACATTGATTGTTCAGCAAGAATAGCATGAAGATAGTTTACACCTGGTTTTAGGTAGTATACAGCTGGTTGTAGATAGTTTACAGGTGGTTGTAGATAGTTTACAGGTGGTTGTAGATAGTTGTTCTCAGAACAGTTGACCCTTTCCTTCAAGAGTTATCTACACCTGACTTCAATTCAAATAATCACTGTTGTTTTTCTCATTCCCAGGTGGTCTCTCACACCCCCCCTTTTTGCCTCAATTTTAACCCTAAAACTGTAGATCAACCTCATGGAGAGGTTGATACTCTTTCTGGAGCATCAGGACCTGAACTTCACTTATACTTTCCCTGACAAAGGGGAGTTCTGGTCTGAGAGTTTATTGTCCCTGATGAGTTTCAGTTTTAGTGGGTTGCTGTAGGCTTGGACTTTCCAGGTGTTGCAGGTTGATGAAGAGCAGGCTTAACGTGTGACACATGGACCCAAGCTGTGATGCTCTCTACTTTGGCAGTTGGGGTGGTGAGCAGGATGTAATAAGGACCCTTCAACTGAGGTTCCAGATTCTGGCTGCCATGTCACTGCACATATACCAGATCTCCCACCTGGAACTGATGGGGCACCTCCAAGGACCTGGGCGCATAAGCACTGTCAACCTTGCTCCATATTTCTTTCTGCATAAGCTGCAGTCCCTTTAGCCTGGACAAGTCAGAGTTATCACTAGTTATGTCAAGAGGGTCCCCAAGAAGAGTCAAGGTAGGAGAGCAGGAACCCCATATAGTAATTCAAAGGGAGTTAAGCCTAGTAGGGAGTGAGTATTTCTGACTCTAAAGAGGGCCAAGGGAAGAAGCACCACCCAGTCACCCCCAGTCTCCATTGTCAATTTTGTGAGAGTCTCTTTTTAGAGTTCTATTTATTCTCTCTACTTGTCCTGAGATTTGGGGTCTATAAGCATGATGTAACTTCCAATCAAGTCCCAGAAATCTGGCCACCTCCTGGTTTACCTGAGCAAGGAAGGCTGGCCCATTGTCTGACCCAATTAGCTTTGGAATACCTTACTGAGGGAAAATGTCTTCCAGAATCTTTTGGTCATGACCATTGTGGTTTCTTTCTTTGTGGGAAAATCTTCCACCCATCCTGAAAAAGTGTCCACAAAAACCAGGAGATATTTATTGTCATACCTGTCTGGTTTAATTTCAGTGAAATCCACCACCCAATGCATTCTGGGTCTACTTCCTCTTAGCCGCTTTCCTGGGCTCTGGAAATTCTTACCTATGTTTACTCTCTGGCAAGGTTCACATGTCCTAGTCACTCTCTCAGTTAGGATGGTGAGGTTTAGTATTCGGTACGGGTATTGGAGGGCAACTTCAGCCAATTTCTTTGCCCCCAAGTAAGTCCACTTATGCATCTGAGTTATCAATCTCTCAGCATCTTCCTGGGGTAGAATTATCTTACCTTTAGAGTCAATCTATGCCCCCACATTGGTGTTAAATATCCCATTTTTGCCATATTAACTTTAAGTCAGTTTCTGAGCAGTTTAGTCATTCTTCTCTGGGCAGTTCAGCTGTTAATACCACTGGGGCAGAGTTTCCTCTAGCAGCTACTTTAGCCTCCTGATCGGCCATGTTATTCCCCTTTGGTGCCCTGGAAGTCTCAACCTTCTGCTGTCCTAGGAATTGAATAATGCTTACCTTGTTGGGCAGCAACAGTGCATTGAGCAAAGTCAGAATCTTGTTTTTATTTTTTATCTCTTTTTATTTTTTATCTCTTTACCAGCTGATGTTAGCAGGCCTCTCTGATGATAGATGGCCCCATGCATATGGGCTTTTTATGAGGCGTACTGACTATCAGTGTAGATATTTATCTTTTTACCCTTTTCCAGAGTTAAATCCTGGGTTAAAGCAATCAATTCAGCCTGCTGAACAGAAGTGCCCTCTGGCAATGCCTGGGCCCATATTACCTTATGTCCATCTACCACCACTGCCTCTGCCTTTCTCTTCCATTCTCAAAAAAACTGCTCCTATCCATATAGTATGTCACCTCAGCTTTATGAAGAGGGTGATCTCTCAAGTCCTTGCACCATCCCTGTTCCTTTGCTAGAACGTGCAAACAATCATGCTCCAGGGGCTGGATTTCTAGATCCGTAAATAAGGTGGCAGGGTTTAGCTCCATAGCCAGTTCAAAGGTGACTCTATCATTATTCAAGTGCAAAGCCTGGTAAGGTGTCATGCAAGTGTTCGTGAGCCAGCAATCAGGTGGCTGCCTTATGACACTCTCAGGGGCATGAGGAGCATAGATGGTGAGGTCCTGTCATAGAGTCAGTTTGTCTGCATCTTTTACTAGTGCCACTACTACTGCTATTATTCGAAGGCAGGTTGGCCATCTTGCCACTACTGAATCAAGCGTTTTGGATAGATAGGCTACTGGTCTCTTCCAGGGTCCAATTTTCTGTGTTAGCAACTCCTTGGCCATTCCCTGTTTCTCAGCCACATAAAGATGGAAGGGTTTGGTTACATCAGGGAGTCCCAATGCTAGGGCCGACATTAAGGCTTGTTTGATATTATCGAATGTGGCTTGTTCATCCTTTCCCCAGATGAAAGTCTTTGCCCTTTGTAAGGGCATACAGATGGGCTGCCATCTTGGCAAATCCTGCAATCCACAGCTGGCAAAACCCTGCTGTACCTAAAATTTCCCTCAGTTGTTTAGTAGTCCATGGAGGGGGAATATGAAATACAGTCTCTTTTCTAGCCTCTGATAGCCATTTCTTTTCCTCTCTTAATATATATCCCTGATAACTGACCTGTTTCCTGCAGAGCTGGGCCTTTATTGCTGATGCTCTATATCCAAGGTCACCCAGCTCTTGTAACAGCTAGTTGGTGGCTTTAAGGCAGGTTTCTTTACAATTTGCAGCTAATAGAATGTCATCCACATATTGGGGAAAAGTTACCTGGGGATTGGTGGCCCGGAAGTGTGCCAGGTCCCAGTGTAGGGCTTCATCAAATATAGTAGAAGAATTTTTAAACCTTGAGGAAGTTGAGTCCATGTAAGCTCACCTGAGTCCCCTGAGTCTGGGTCTTTCCATTCAAAAGCAAAAATGTCTTGCCTGGTAGGGCTGAGTTGGAGACAAAAAAATAAAATGTGTCCTTAAGGTCCAGGACCATATACCAAACCCTGTCAGGGGGAGGGGAACTCAACAGGTTATATGTGTTGGGTGCAGTAGGGTGTAAGTCCATGACCTGTTTGTTAACTTCCCTCAAGTCCTGTAGGGGTCAATAGTCATTGCATCCAGGCTTCTGAATTGGCAGCAATAGAGTATTCCAGGCAGAATAGCACCTTCTGAGAACCCCTAGATCAAGGAACCTCTGTTTGTGAGGGTGGATCCTCACGGGTTATCTTAGACATTGGATATTGTTACACCGTAATTGGGGTAGCCTGAGGCTTCAGCTCTATCAGAACTGGAGCTGTTTCTCTGCTTTTCCTAGGCCATCTGTTTCAGCCCATGCCCGGGGAATCTCTGTAGCCACCAGTCAATGTCTTTTTCTGGACTTACCACCTTTTCAGAAAGGCGGCATTCATCTTCCAGTTGAATTTTCAGTACATGAATGGGATCTCCTTTATTGTCTGTCAAATGTGGGCCATCTGGTCTAAAATGGATATGGGCTCCTATCTTAGTTAGAATATCTCACCCTAACAGCGGGTATGGGCATTCAGGGAGAACTAAGAATGAGTGGTATACCCGGTCCACTCCAAGGTCCACCATTCTTCGGGTAGTCCATGAGTATTGTTTACATCCAGTGGCTCCTTGGACCGATGATTTCTTCTTTTTTAGCTTCAAAATCTTGTAACAGAACAGAATGCTGGAAGCCAGTGTCCACCAAGAAGTCGACTGGCTTCCCGTCCATCTTAAGGGTTACCCTGGGCTCTGGGTGAGGGCTCAAACTCTGTCCCCCCCTAATCATTGTCATCATCCAGGGTTAGGACCTGGGTCTCCAGGGCTTGGGCATTCGGTTTTTCTGGCTTTTTCGTCCTTTTAGGACAATCCTTGATCCAATGTCCTTTCTCCTTGCAATATGCACACTGATCCTTAGACAGAGGGCCTCCTGGAGTCTGGAGGGTCTTAATCTTGACAGCAAGGATCTTGTCAAGGTGAAGGGTGCCCTCGTGTGGCCATTCAACCTGAAAAGTAGGCCACTCTGAGGAACAGAAAGTTTGCCATTTTCCCTTTTTAACTTCAACTGAAATGTTATGTGCCCTATATCTCACCTCTGAGAAATGATCAAGGGTGAGGGATAAGGGTGTAGTCACAGTTTGTCCCATAATAAAGTCATCTGTCAAGAAAGTCAAAGAGGAAACACAGATAGAGACAAAGAGAACAAGACAGACAATTAGACAAGGACGCCCTTGCGGGTGGTACCACAGAACTCTGATTGAAAGGCTGCCTGGCGGCAGCCATCTCTAACAGGAAATAGATGGGAGGAGGAGCGTCCCAATCCTAGCCTCCCAAACCGGAGCGTCCTCCAGTTCCCAGTCAAGTGATAGTCTGATACGTCTGTCTATCACAATGAATGATCAGATGACTAAAAAAAGGTCTAGATAGGCGCCTAAACAGAAACAGATTGGTAAGACAGAAACAAGCAAAGCAAAACAGAAATTAGACTAACCTGTTTTGAGCTCAACCTCCGAACTCAGTCTGATGAGGGTTGGGGAAGGGGCACGCCCTTTCCCGGTCAAACGCACCAAAAATGTAAGGCCTGGGGTCTCACAGCTCAGGAGTTCAAGATTGCGCCCTTCCCAGAAATCCCCACAGACCACGACTCCATGCAAAAGCAAGAGTTTTTTGTTTGTTTGTTTGTTTTTTGTTTTTTGTTTTTCCAATCGTGATACGGTCACCCCTCCAAAGACAGGAGACGACCCCAAGCATGCAAAGCACAGGATTTTTATACTTAAAAATCTGGCCACTTTTGCTCTATACATTGATTGGTCAGCAAGAATAGCATGAAGATAGTTTACAGCTAGTTGTTTGCAGTTTTTGGCCATTTGTGAGTTTTCTCAAAACAATTCACCCTGCCGTTATTTTTTAAAACCTATCTCGGAGCAGTTTATCCTGCCTTTTGAGAGCTACGTGGCTCTGGCTTTAATTCAAAGATGGGAATAGTCACAGCTGTTTTTTATTTTACAGTTGTTTGCATACTCAGGTGGTCTCTCGGATGGAGATGAAGAGAGAGAGAGAAGGAGACAGCAGGACATGATAGCAGAAGAGAGAGAAGGGGGCACCCCAACAGAGAAGGGGGAGAGCGCAAGAAGGCAATAGCAAGAGGGCGAGAGGCCAAGAGAGAGACAAAGTGGGCAGGCAGATCCTTTTAAGGAGCAAAGTAACCACACCTGCCCTCCCTGGCAGTCAACACGTAATGTCATCACAGGTTGCTAGGAAAGCCAGAAACAGGTGCCTAAATACTAAGAGTTGGCAGAGGCCTTTAATCCCAGTACTCTGCCAGGCAGAAGCAGGCCAGTCTCTGTGAGTTCAAGGTCAGGCTGGTCTACAGATCTAGTCCAAGATAGCCAAGGCTAAAAAGAGAAACCCTCTCTCAAAATACCAAAATATTCATATGTATAATTAATATATTCTCACTAAATATAGTAATATAAACCAATATATTTAATAAATATGTTATATATTAATATATACATTTTGTTTTAATCATATGTATATGTT
Organism: Meriones unguiculatus; assembly: GCF_030254825.1. Classification (NCBI taxonomy): domain Eukaryota; kingdom Metazoa; phylum Chordata; class Mammalia; order Rodentia; family Muridae; genus Meriones; species Meriones unguiculatus. The sequence continues at coordinate 278,179 of NW_026843679.1, forward strand.
TCAATTTATGTTTTAATCATATAGATATATTATTGAAATAAAAAATCTGAGCCAGGCTTTGTGGCACATATCTCTAATCCTGTCTCTCTAGGAGACACAAGCATGCTGCTGTGTAAGTTCAGTGTCACCCTGGTCTACAAAGCAAGTCCAGGACATGCACGGCTAGAGAGAAACATTGTCTAAAAAAACAGGCTAGATGTGTGGCTAGATATATCTGAAATCACATAGTGTGACAAGGCTATAAGAAAGTCTTACAAGGCATGGTGACACACATCCATAGTCCCAGCACTTGAGAGGCAGATGAAGGTAGGTCTCTGTGAGTTCAAGGTCAGCCTGGTTTACAAAGAGAATCCTGGATTGGCAATGATGCACTGAGATACCATGTCGCAAAAATAAAACATTAAATTAAATTAAAAAAATCAAAGCCTGGATTGTTGGCAAATGCCTCTAATACTAGCACTATGACTGGCAGAAGGAAATGGATCTGTGTTAGTTTAAGGCCTGCCTGGTCTAGAAAGTATGACAGGTCAGTCAAGGCTATACAGAAAATCTCTTTCTTAAAAAACAATATCCTGGGATGTAAACAAAAAAACCTTCTAGTATCTGAAGGTTGTTTCTTTTTTTTAACTTTTAAAAAATTTATGTTTTTGTAAATTACAGTTTATTCACATTGTATCCATGCTGTGGCTCCATCCTTCATCCCCTCCTTTATTCAACCTCCTAACTTCCTCCTATTTCTGTCCTAAAGTCCACTGATATGGGAGGTCCTCCTCCAATTTCATCTGACCCTAGCCTATGAGATCTCATCAGAACTGGCTGCATTGTCCTCTACTGTGGCCTGCTCCCCCATCAAGGAGAGGTGACCAAAGAGCCAGACACTGAGTTCATATCAAAGACAGTTCCTTTTCCCATTACTAGGAAACTCACTTGGAGACTGAGCTGCCATGGAATATATCTGGGCAGGAGTTGAAGAGGTTCAAGGTTATCTCCATGCATGGTCTTTGGTTGGAGTATCAGTCCCAATGCCCTCCTTGTGGAACTCCTGCCCCCTCAAAAGTCTTCCTTAGTCATCAGGGAAATACAAATCAAAATGAACCCAGGATATCACATTACACCTATCAGAACAGAAAAGATCGAAAACTCAAGTGACAACACATTCTGGAGAGGATGTGTGAAAAGGGGAACACTCCTCCATGTCTGGTCGTGATGTAAACTTGTACAACCACTTTGGAAATCAATGTGGTAATTTCTCAGAAAATTAGGAATAGTGCTACCTCCAGATCCAGCTATACCACTCCTAGGTATATATCCAAAATTTGATCAAGTGTACAACAAGGACATTTGCTGGACCATGTTTGTAGCTGCTTTATTTGTAATAGCCAGAAGCTGGAAACAACCCAGGTCCCACTCCATTGAGGAATGGATATAGGAATTGTGGTACTTTTACACATGGGAATACTACTAAGCATTTAAAAATAAGGAAATCATGAAACTGGCAGGCAAATGGTGGGATCTAGAAAAGATCATCCTGAGTGAGGTATCCCAAAAGCAGAAAGACACACAGGGTATATACTCACTCATAAGTGGGTATTAGACATATAATACAGGATAAACATACTAAAATCTGTACTCCCTAAGAATCTACTAAAAAATTTTTTTTTTAATCTGTTTTTCATCATAGCCTTGGAGGAAGTAAATTATTTACCATGTTCACTTATAACGTAATGGAGGAAGTCACCAATTGTGGTTGTGTTCTATATTTTGAAACATTGGAGTAGGTATTGAAGTTTGATGTATGTGTATCAAATCCAATCACAGAAGTTTATTAGGTAAATCTGTTATTCTTTCTGTGGCTGCTGTTGATCTAATGCATTTCCACTTGCTGATAGGTATTTTTCTGCTGAAAAGTATAGAATGGGATTCCCATCATCTATGTGATCCATTGCTTATTTATACCATGTGGTATGTGATCATGCTTTTCAATGAAGGGCCTCTGAGAAAGCATGGTGCTTTTGTTTTTCATTTTCACAAATTCCTTTAAGATGTTTGTTTTCAAGCCTGATTTGGATGTCAGTAATTAGGCAAAGCTGCATTTGAAGTCTTGATTCTCATGTCAGCTTTCTGAGTACACGTCCAAGGGTGGAAGATGTTCCCCCAATGTGTTCTATTTTTACCAACATTAATGTTAAAATGCTTAATAGTGTATATGTATGTATGTATATATGCATAAATATATATGAATATATATATACACACATATATATGTTATTTGAAGTTCCATTCTTCTTATGTTCCCATTAGTTACTACATGACACATAATGTTGAAGTACTGCCTTCTGAGAGAATTATCTAGAGGTGCTGAATAATGTAACAGCAATGATATTTATTTCAAAACAGCATGTTGTGTGTGTATGTGTAATCTGACTATGGGTTCTTAGGCCATGACAAATGTATGAAGACTTGGTGACAGCTTTGTGGGGTTTATTTTAGTCATTGTTATATGTTCAAAGTCATGTTGCCAGTTTTGCTTACCACAGACATTCCCCACTGAGTTCATTGATACTCAAATAAACTTAATTGAAATATTACATCAGTAAAACATTGTCTTCTATCCAGATTATAAACCTATTGTCCTATAAGGATGGAAGAACATGAAATAATAATAATAATAATAATAATAATAATAATAATAATAAATGCTATGTACAAATTAAAATGATATAATGCTGTCATTTTTTTTTGGAATGTGTTAGTTCATTCTTAGGAGTAAAGACTTATTCATAAAACTGTCTCAGATCTACAAGTGAATGTCAGAGAGTTGTCTCAGTGGGAATAGTTGGTTGTTTCTAAGCCTGATGATTTGAGCTCAATTTCTGGGTAGCCAATATTACTCCTATAGAATTTTTCTAATATTTCTATACTTGGGCCTTTGTATGTACAAATTCACACACCAGCACATACATAAATCATTTTTAAACCTAAATAAGGGCCAGTTCTTTCACTGGTCAAAAGACTCTTTGGGTTTCATGTTGAAAACTCATATATGGGATGTAAACAGATAGTAAACAGCAATAAGTTGTCCTCTCATGGCACATACATACTCAAACATTTTTCAATGGATGAAATTAAAGCAAAGGAGAAAACCCACTTACTGACAACATCAGAAATGATTTTGCAATTGTAAATAAATGTAGAATTTGAAGACTTATTACTGTTCATTAAAAGAAAAAAAATGTTACCTGTGTACATCTTATTTTATCCATTCATTCCTTGATTCAAGAATAAGTCATTAAAAATATCTTAGCTTTGCTCAGAGATGCATCCCTGTCATCGTAGACCTGGGAGTCCATGGAAACCTAATCTTTCTGAGATTATGGTCAGCTTGGTCCACACAATTAGCTCTCTTTTGTGTTTGTTCGTTCATTTATTTGTTTGTTTTTTAGACAAAATTTCCTTGTGTAGTCTTGGCTGTCCTAGATCTACTTTGTAGACCTGGCTGGCCTCAAATTCAAGTCTCTTCTTCCCTGAGTGCTGGGATTACAGGTGTGTGCCACCATGCCCAGCTCCAAAACTGAGTTCTAAAACAGGCATGGCTATGTAGAAATATCATGTATTTAAATGATCCCCCAAAATGTACTCTGTATCTCAAATTATAGGGTTTTTTTCCCCTCAGGGATAGTGTCCACAGAGCTGGGTCCTGGTACTGTTCCTGGTCCTGGTCCTCAGAGCCTAGCTCTTGGCCCAGCTGTGGCCCCAAAATTCTGCTGTCAAGCACTGGCCCTGTTGGGCTTTTTTTTCTGGGGCTCAATCTATCCCAGTAGACCCCCTGCGCACCAACTACACACCTGGCAGCATCTTCTATAGATGGATGCACATGCCCAACTCGCAGGAAACTCTCAACAAAAACAGGCTCCATACCCCTTGGCTAAGCCACCCACTGTGGGCCGATGGGGAGGCCCCATCTCTGAATACATCACTTAAGTTGAGTAAGCAACACGTTTTAAATAATAATAATATGAAACCAACAACAATAACACAAGAGTGAAAAACAGCAATTTAAAAATATACAAAATTAAGGGAATCTTTTCTCTAAGGGGAGAAGGCGCTGGATGCAGCTCAGCCGGCAATTGTACGAACTATATGTCTACCTCGGGCAGCGGGGACAGGGGAATGGGTGCCCCCAAGTGCACTACAGTGGAGAGAAACAGTAGCTCATCCGCCAAGTCCACAAGGGCCTGTGTGTCCTCTGATGCTAAAGCCAGAGGTTGCACTGGTCCAGCTTCTGGCAAGACTGGGGATCCTGCAGCCATGGGATCCAGGATCTCAGCATCCTCTTTGGGCTTAGCATCTGCCTCCAAAACCAGGCTCCGTTTCTCCTGTACCACCAAGGTGTCTTGCATGGACAGCTCTGCAGTTGAGGCCCCAAGTAGCCCCGGATCTGGGCAAAGAAAGGGGTGAGCCGTCATCTGGGATAAGGGAGCAGCCTGAAGGCACGCAGAATGGGGTGAGCTAACCCAAGATGGCCTCTCCATGCCAGGGAAGGCACAGTCCCCTCTCCTACCCGCAGGACAGTCGATTTGACAGTCTTCCTCCTCTGCTTCCTTGGCCAGAGCTTCAGGACACTTCCCCTGTGGGACACGGGGTTGGAATCAGCTGCTACCTCACTAGGCGCCTCCCTCGGGTCCTCCTCCTCCTCCTAATTCTCCTCCTCCTTCTCAGGCTTAAGCTTATCTAGGGCTTATCCATTGCCCGGAGGATCTCCCCAGATTGGCAGTCCGACTCTGCAGTGGGCACATGGATCCTTGCATAGTCCAGCAGCCGTCTCACGATGGCCAGGTCCGGGGGCCCAGAGAAATCCTGGGGGAATTTCTGCAGCCACTGGGACAAGAACGAGAAGATGGCACTGTGGGTGAGAGCAGGGCAAAGGGACACTGTGTCGGGAGTCTGGCCTCTCTTTGGAACTGCGGGGGGGCATTGGTATCCCCCAGGGACTTTCCTTTTTTGTCTCTCCCTCTGCTGCTCAAAACCTAGGAGCCCAGTGGGAAACCTCTATCCTCTACCAGCAGGTTAGGTCGTGAGGACAGTCCCTAGGTAGAGAACCCCAAAGGTGAGGCTCCTGGCCAAAATTGGCCCTCCACCCTGGCCTTAAACGCCCCTTCCTGCTCACCTCCCCCTCCACCCCAAGCCTACTCATGTCTTTGTCTGCTTTTCCGCCTGAAGGATCTATACCTGTGACAGTTCATGGGGGTGATACCCCTACTGCCCCATGTCCCCAAGCCACCCAGACATCTAGAAGGAACTATTAGAATCTTCCCAGGGATGGGTGTGGGGGTGCTAGGGGCTCCATCCATAACAAACAGTGCAAATGGGGTCCAGAATCCTTTACACAAACGGGGAAAGGTCGCTCAGGGCATGAGAAATGGTGGTGTGTGAGATTCCCTGGGGAAGGTGAATGGCACCTGTGAGAGCCCCACCCTGCCACAATCACCCATGTTTGGCCATGTCACTTTAAGGGGTCTGGCCTGGGACTCAGGCTGCTGGGACTCACACGTCCGGTTCTGTGAGGGCACAGGGCACTGGCCCTGGGAAACAGCAGGAGAAGATCTGAGAGCTGGCTAGATCCCTGGTGGAACCACTCTCCTGCCTTTTCAGCATCAGGTCCAGAACCAACCAGATGGTGGCAATCTTTGGATAAAGGGCCAGAAGGTGGGCAAATAGGGAATCATCTGCTTCACATAGTCCATGTGATCATTGCTGAGCATGAGGATGCCATGAAGGAAGGCTCACTACCTTTCGCTATGAGGAAGGACCAGGGCAGGAGGGAGGCTTTAAGTGTGCAAACCCCGAGGGGCACCAATGACCAATTTCCCTACACCTAAGCGGGAAGCAGGCATGAAAAGCGTTCCTCAGTGTCCCAACAGGAACACTCTTCCAGGCTGCGATCGCGGTGGATGGGGGGTGGGGTGGACCAGAAAGCTTCCCTGCTGCAGGACGGCCCTGGTTACCTTGGTCTCCCAGTGGGGAACAGGCCAGAAATGTGTCAGGGAGCGCACCACATGTCTCCAGCAGCGGCACAGGCGACCACCGCTGTCTTCTCTGAGACCTGAGCCCGTGGAGGTCTGGAAGCAGAAGAGACTCATCTCTCCAGCTCCTCTGGACCGGCTGGTCTGTCCAGGCTGCTGTTGCTGCTGCTGGCCTCCCGTTACCTGGCAACCAGGGTTCCGAGTTCCATCCAGAACCGGGCTGAGGAAGCATGGTCACTTCCTGGAGTCACCCTGCCAGAGCCTCCAGTTCATGGGTTCTCCCTGGAGGCCACCAGCCCTGCAGGCTCTGCTGATTAAACAAACCATCAACAGTTACAGGGAGAAATGATGGAGAAGTTGCCTCCCGTCACCACTAGAGGGCATAGAGTCACATGAGAGGGTTGCAAGGATGAAAAAAACAGCAGCAGCAGAGAGGGATGGCTACCATCCTTCTTTAATCTTTTTATTATTATTATTATTATCATCATCATCATCATCATCATCATCATCATCATCATCATCATCATCATTCCATTCTTCTTCCCTAGTATACTGAAAACAAATTCACCTTCTTTCATTTCACCTACTGAACTAAAATGTTCTCATCTCTCAGCCTTTGAATATGTATGTTCTTTATCTTTTCTGGGGTGTTAGGTACCTCTTGCTTTCCTTTAGGTTTCATAGTGGAATTTATAGTGATGTATACATTTCTATGCATGGTCTATGGGTTTGTTTATGGTGGATTACCCCACAAGACTGTAAGCTTATAGAGAAAGTGGTGTTTACATCAATCATTTTTGTGTGTTCAGGACTTAGCAGAGTATTGGGTACCTAATTCACAATAACTCTCTGTGAAAGGACAAATAACCTTTTAAAAAGTAAATTCCTTTAACAAAGTCTTCATAATCTGATAGTAAAACAGAATTCTCACCTAAAGGATGGGAGCATGTAGCATTTTATTTGTTAATGCCAGCCATTGTGCCATCTGTAAAAAATTTTTCCTGGAGTCTTTTTATCTTGTTCTGTTACTGCTGTTACTAGGACACCCTACTCTATGCCTGTTGCCTTCTCTGTGTTCTCTTTAATTTATCCCATAACAAGTTACTTCCTTTAAGCTTTAGTGAGATTTAGCATCTGGCTTCATTATATCCAAAGATTATCTGTTTCTGCCTGTTTTGTACAGAAGGCAGGAATACAACTAAGAGGTAGAACATTTGCTTCATATATAGGAGGTAAGGAAGGAGGAGGAAGGGGAGAAGAAAAAAAGAACAGGAGAATTGAAACATTGCTTTTCTTTATGCAGATGCACTTCCTTCAATACAGGAGTTAACAGTCTTCTTGTCTCTGCATTCCAAATAAGGTAGAAATTCCAGATACAGCAACAGTGATACTTATTTGGTGTTAGTTTTTAACCTGGTCCTTCTCCTGACATTTACCTGCTTTATATGTATTTGGTTTTATGTATATGTTCATTTTCTGGGATGAATCAATTTTTTCATTAGGTTTTATGAGAAGTCATATTCTCAGAAAGTGTCCTGAGCTTTGAATCCTACCATACTTATCCCTAGGAGCCCATATCTGCAAAGGTGATTATGTCCTCTCTGTATATCTTTTGATGTTATGACTTCAGGATTCATCTTGAACCTTGTTTTCAAGAGAATGTTGTAAACAAGCCTTAAGCTTAGCAGGCATTTTGTGCCTCATGAAAAAAATTTCATCATAAAATGTCCTGTCTGAAAAGAGCATCTGAGATCATTGTACAATGCACTCAGTTATTTTCATTTTAGTCATTAACATTATTAGTACTATTTAATGTTTTTCATTACTTTGTTAGAGACACAAATATGATGACCCTGGTGTAAGGGACTGTGTACACACTGTTAACTAAGAAAATAAAACCACACATTCAAAACAAGTAAAACCTCCAAATATTGATAAGAATTAGGTTTAGATTTAGTGCCCAAAAATAATTCAGTTGAAATGTGGGAACGACATTGAAACACCATTATTCAGCAAACGTTTAGAGTATATATGTAAATATGATGAAAGGAATGTACACATAAACACAACTTAAAAATTCTTGGCACACGGTATATACTCACTCATATAGACATATAATATAGGATAAACCTACTAAAATCTGTACATCCAAAGAAACTAATCAAGAGGGAGGATCCTGACTAAAACGCTCAATCCCTATCCTGGAAGGCAAAGAGGATGGACATCAGAAGAAGAAGAAAACAGGAAACAAGTTCGGAACCTGCCACAGAGGCCCTCTAAAAGGCTCTGCCCTGCAGACTATCAAAGCAGATGCTGAGACTTATGGCCAAGTGTTGGGCAGAGTACATGGAATCTTATGAAAGAAGTGGGAAATAGTAAGATCTGGAGAGGACAGAAACTCCACAAGGAGAGCAACAGAATGAGAAAATTTGAACACCAGGGTCTTTCCAGATACTCATACTCCAACCAAGTACCATGCATGGAGATAACCTAGAACCCCTGCACAGATGTAGCCCATGACAGTTAGTGTCCAAGTGGGTTACATAGTAATGGGAAGAGGGACTGCCTGTAACATAAACTGATTGGCCTGCTCTTTGATCTCAGGCCATAGAGGAAGACAATGCAGCCACTCCTTATGAGACCTAACAGACTAAGATCAGAAGGAAGGAAAGGGAGACCTCCCCTATCAGTGGACTTGGGGAGGATCATTCATGAAGAAAGGGAAAAGTAGGTGGGATTAGGAGGGGAGGAAGGAGGGGTTTATGGGGGGATACAAAGTGAATAAAGTGTAATTAATAAAAGTTTAAAAAATTAAAAAAAAATATTTAACACAAAAAATTAAATAAATAATGATAAAAAATTCTTGGGCACACATACAAAAAGTGGGACTTCATTAAGATTTTTTTCCTTTTTGTTTTCTTGACAGGAAAAGTTTGAACCTGTTTCTCCCCTGTCCTCCTTTTTATTCTCCTCCCTCTCCTTCCCTTCCCTGCCTTCCTTGCTCAGTGTGAATTTACAAACATTGCACTTGAATGGATGCAGTTCTTCAAAAGCATTGCCAAAAGGACCCCTGCAACCTCACTTCTAAACCTTGAACCTCAAATGCATTCTAGCTATTTTTTTCTTGCATTGGTGATTAAGTAAAGCAACTCATTTTCTGGGGGGTAGGGGTAGATACCAGACATGGTGAATTCCTCATCTACTCCTCCCCGTTCCCCATGCTTATGTCCTTTAGCACTTTGGGGAGCACATTGACAGAGGTTCCCCACCCATTCAAACCACTATCATACATGTGCTTTCTAAGATTTTCTAATAAAATTCTTTTAGTTGCCAGTATGAGACCTTAACTAAAAAAGAATTGTTTTCATTCTCAGGTGACAATCTCATAAGTATAGCCAGGCTAATAAGTGACATATCAAGATGCTCAGGTGGGTATTCTGTGTACAGTGCCAGTACACAGGCTCAGACCCAGGAACTCAGTGGAGCCAAGCCTTCCCTATTTGAGTTTGGTTCACTTCCTTGTTGAAGCCACCTATGGCTAAAAAAAAAAGAAGTTTGTGGGATTGGGAGTGTAGCTCACTTGATACGAGGTGGAGCAGAAGGATCAGAAATTCAAGGTCATCTGATAGCTGTTTAGTTTAAGGCCGGGCTGGGCTACAGGGACCCTAACCAAATAATAATAATAGTAATAACTACAATACCTTTCAATTAAGAGCATTATTTGGTGGTCATTGTTCCAAGCTAGAGCTAACCTCAGGTCACTGACCTTCCTCATAGAGATAGCAAGGAGGCAACAAGGTCAAGCCCAGAAAGATTATCTGCACACAGACCCCTCTCCAACAGAGCCTTCCTCGCCAAATATGTGGAAATATGTGTTCCCACTGATGACCAGAGGTGCCCCAGCTTGTAGTGTTGGGAGCATGGGGAAGGCAAAGTCACAATGGAGCACAGCTGTTTGATCACCAGCCCACTGAGACCATCACAAGCAAACAAAATCACAAAAGTACAACAAAGGAAAAAAATGTACTGGGTATAATGCGCTCAAAGAGAATGGAAGAAAAAATACCAAAACTCAGAACAGTGGCCTGTCTCTCTATGGGCCCTCTATCCTATTCCATTAGTGGTGACCCACCCCCAAATCAGGCTCCATCCAACTACACCCGAGTTTGGAATGATGACCTGCATTCAGCCAGACCAGAGAACGGAGCAGCAACATATTTGTTGATCTCTGTCTACCAGACCAGAGCCCAAAGCACCAGCTAAACTCTGCCAGACCAGAGACCACAGCAGCAGCAAATTTCTGCCAGATCAGAGGCCAGAGCAGGGGACACACTTTGCCAGACCTGAGGCCAGAGTAGTGGATAAGATCTGCCAGAACAGAGACCAGAGAACATTGGCAGAGGTGCCAATCCTGGGGCTCCACATACTGTATCAATCCATTGCCATATTCTTGCCACTCTCACTGGAGCCTGTGAAGCATGGCTCAAGCCTCCTGAAATGGGAAAAAAATCAAGTCTAGGGGGATAGAAGGATTTTGTCCCATGTCCTCAGTCAGTCCCAGAGACAAAAAATGACAGCGAGAGTCAAAACAGTTAAACAAGACACAGACTAGATCCCATTGCTTGTGCAGCAGAAAAATACACAGAGCCAGACAGCAGATCCCACCACTCCTGCAGTGGAAAAAGGAAAGTAGGATATCAGTGAATCTCTGCTGCAGGAGCTACCTGCATTGTCCTTGTCCAAAGATCCAGAGATCACAGAAAACTGGGTACTCTACCACCCTTTACAGATAGGGGCACATTCCTCCTCTCTGAGGTCCAGAGAACACAGAAAAGTGGATGCTCAACTCCCTTTACAGATGTGGCCCTTCAAGGGGGGGTCTGGAATGTCTTCCAGGCTCCCTGTGGCCCACAGTTGTCCAGAGCATCAGCTCTAACCTTTCTGACCACATAGATGCATTTTGCCCCATGGCCTGAAAAAAGAAACTAGAGAAACACAGAGACAGACACAGACAGATACAGACAGAGTGCTCACTTACTGGCTGTTGTTCAGTTCCTTGTGCCCGGGGTGCTTGGGAGTCTTGAGGATCCAATATGAGACCCCACATGTTATGCACAGATCTTAGGGTCCCCAAAGATCATCAGGAGCTGGACCACATATGTAAGAGCAAAGAATTTTATTTGGGCTTAAGCTTGGTCTCTCCAACATCACCAACAGAGTGGATCAGAGAGCAGAACCCTGAGCAGCTGCATGGCAGGGTTTTGACTGGGGTTTTAGGAAGGACCAGGAAGTTCCAGTTTAACAGTTACAGGATTGGGTGACATTCAGCAATGGCAAGCTTTTTATAAAGTGATTGGCTAGCTAACATAACTAACATTGAGCAAGCTATCTCTAGGCCTCAGGAATGTTAGGTATTTTCTGTGTCACTGAATGTTCTACTACAAGGTTGGTAGGGTGCTCAGCACATATGTCCCACGTTAAGATACTTTTCCATCCTTGTGGTTATCGTCAGACTGTTCCTTGGGTAAGGAATCTTACAACATGCCCCAATTCCTGGTGACCTTATGGTAGAGTCACTAGTCTGGTGACCTTTAAGTGACCTTTTAAGGCCTAGTTCTTGGTGTCCTTTGGGAGGTGTCAGATAGGTTCTCTCAGTTCTAAAAGATCCATTTGAATTTCGTGGGGGTTGTAAATGATATGTCCTGTGTCAGAGAGCACTCCAATATCAAGCTGTGATATAGAAGAGTAGAACTGATGATGTAAAGGATTTACTATTGCTGAGAAACTAGTGGTCCCGTTAGAATTTAGCTGAAGGAAAGCTGCCTGTAAAATACTTCACAGATAAGTAGTATGCTAACCAGGCCTGTTAGAGATTAGGATCCTGGATTATGTAGAAATGTGGCAGGGTGAGGTTTTTTAATTTGTAATTTTCCAACGTGTATTTATTAATTCGTGAATGCGAATGAAAACAGACCAGATTGGTGGGTGTTCAATTTGGGTCAGGTTGCTTGATCCAGTGAATATTGAATTTCAAATTAAGGGACTGTCCTATGCCCATATGTCGAATCCTGATTGACACAGTAATGTCAATTCAAATTTGAGACACAGGCTATTGGCTAAAGCTGGTTCTGTCAGGTTACAGGTCTTAGCAGCTAATATTGTACACAGGGGCAAGGTCAAATAGTATCTTATTAATTGCTTTCCCTCTATAAGAGAATGACCTGTGTTTTTCAAAGTCAGTATACCTATGTGTTTTGTTTTTGTTTTTGTTTTTTGTTTTTTTTTTTTCAACTAAGAGGTTAACAGCACTGGCTGCTCTTCCAGAAGTCAAAAGTTCAATAAACCACTGATAAACCACATGGTGGTGACTCACAACATCTATAATGAGATCTGGTGTTCTTTTCTGGCATGCAAGTATACATGCATGCAGTACACTGTACACGTAATAAATGAATATTTAAAATAGTCAGTTGTTGGTATTGTTACATTTTGTTTTGTTGATGCATCATTGCTCTAGTCTCTTATTAGTTAATATTCTCTGATAATCCCTAGTCATTAAGAATTTCATTTCTTTTCTCTAGTCTTTGACATTTGTTTTTGTTTAAAGCAATGACTCCTGTAGATAAGCCTTTCACATGTTTTGTAGTTTACATTTTATTTGAACACTGAATGCTACCTCTAATGTCCAGTGCTTAGAACATAGTTCTGCAACTCTTTTCAGGTGTACCCTGACTGGTCAGTGTGAAGTAAAGAATACCAGTGAATGAGTGTCCATTGACTTTCCTGGTTTGTTTGTTTGTTTGTTTTTGGAGGTGGGTAATTACAACTAAAGAGGGACCTGTGTAAGAACTGAGTTCACTGAGCTACTTTGAAGCTTTAGTTACAACACAAGAAGGGAGGGGGAGGAGGGAAGATGGCAATGAGTCAGGTAATCAACTTTAGACAGTAAAAGTGAAAACTGTACATTTGGAGGGATTCATATACAGTGAAATCAAGAATATGGATTAGGAGCTGAGCTTGTTTCTGGAAAGCAAATTTCTATAGTTGAACTATAGATCTGGAGAAACTCATGTGGTAATTCCTAACAGGAATGTCCTCTCTGTCCCTGTTTGAAAATGCACAACCTGAGAGGAAAAAAAGGGTTTGAGTAATAATTGATGTGCCCTAATACATACCTGAAGTACCTGAAGAATATTGGACCATAAGGCCATTTTCAACTTTTAAAAATAATTTTTGAGATTATAATGAAATTATTTCATCCTTCTCTCTTCTCTCTACTCTTACATCTCAAATGCTGGGATGAATCGTTAAGGAGGCTACTTAACAATCAAAGCAGACGTGGCTGTCAGGTTCTCCCAGCATCCCTCAGTCCTCACCTGTTATAAGGTATGGGTGTCATACACAGATCTCTAGCCCAGGAGTTGAGTTGCCCTCCTCCCAGCTGTCCTTACTATGTATTCTAAATGTTTTGGTTACTTGGTCTTTTTCATTTGTCGTTTATCCTCCTGGCCCTTTGTTCAGGCTCTCCACTTCTCTTTCTCCTCTCTTCTCACATAGCTCAGGGTCATGTCAACTCTAGACTGTCCCAGATTTCCCTGTGTCTGACTATGTTCTCTCGTCTATCTATAATAAACTTTCTACTCCAACATACGTAGGAACAGCCACATCCTTTTTGTTTTATATCTCATTTTCATTGAGCTCCCATTAACTACTCCTTTCTTTCAAATTCATGGCCATTTGTTTCTTTATTGGTTGTTACTCTTTGGCTTTGACTGAAGTTTGGCTGATGGACTTCCCAACTATGAGGTAGAGATGAATTCACTGGACACTGAGTGTGTAACATAAATTACCTGTATCTTGGAAAATGAACAGGTGCCCTGGGAGAGTGGAAGATTGAATTTTAAATCATTTCCAAGATGAGGGTGTTGGAGGATATTTGATCCCAGGGTAATCCCTGAGATTGTGAACTGTAAAAAACCCGTGCTTTGTTTGGTGTGGGTGAGCCCTAACACAAATCTTAATTCCAAGAATTTACAATTTATTGTAAACAGGTGATTACGGTATGGTTCCGTCAGCCCTAGAACATGCCTTTAATTCAAAAGCTCTCTGTGCACAGGATTTAATAGTGTTAATTCTAGGTCAAGAGGCAAAGCAAGAAACCAGCTGACAGATATTAAAGAGTAAGTGGAACTTTCAGCTGAAATATATTTAAGACAGGGTAAAAGTGGAAGGAGTTTTAGCTTTGTAGATTTTGGGCTTTTTGAACTTTGAGCTAGAAGCCTTTGGCCTTGGGTTCCTTTAGCCTATCCTCCCTGAGCTGTCATCTGAACTGGTGAGCTTTTGGGGCTTTTTCCTCTTAGAGGTGAGGTGAATAGCAGGGTCAGATGGATGCTTTCTTTGCCTCTCTGCACTAGCAGGTTTTAAAATCGAATAATTGGGATTTTCATTCTTTTATAACAACACTAGTTTTCTGTGTGCCCATAGGGTTTAGGACAAAGCTAGAATGCCTCTGCTATCTGCATCATTTGATCTTTGATCCACTGGTAGAGGAGCTACTACTGTCCTGAGACTCAGCTCTATTGTTCAAGATAATGATGTACTCTGGGCAGGCCTAACAATCAGGAGCAACAGTGGGAGGTAGTTTATGGGTTTGTTCTGGGATTTTCCTCTGAGGTAGCTCTAAAGAGCTGTGAGTGAGACCAGACCATGTCATGCTGAGTGTGGGGCCATTGTCCCCAGGCCAGGAAGAGCAGGCTGCTGAGCTATCACAGCCTGTTCTGCTTTGAAAGAGATGGACTGTGGTTCAGACTGTGGTTCAGGCTGTGGTTCTGTTGGTCTCCATGTGGTGATCTCGGCAGAGACCCTTGGCCTCCAACCCTTCTTGAGTGTCCAGAGAAGTGAGGACTTTGTGGCCTGGGCAGTAGAAAGTTGTGGTGCTTATAATATCACTTTCTAGTGTGCACACACATGCATTGGTTTTGCAGTGGACAGATTGGAAAACTGAAGGTCTCATTTCTAGAAATGATGAATGTTGTATTCCCCATACAGCTTTGAGTAACAAATTTTACAAATCGTTTTGAAACTGGAAGAAAATAGGTGGTGGTGCTCATCTTTCAGGAATACTTGATTATGTTTTTTTTTTAACTTTCAACTACCACCAGTCACAATGGCATGCTTTAGAGAAATTCAATTCCAGGGTACAAAATGAATTTCTGAGATGCAGAATTTTGTCAGGTGTGCCTGGTTTTAGGTAAGTGGATAGGTCAGATTCGACATCTTGTGACATAATCCATGCATCAGAAAACATATTAAATTATTCTCCAACATTGCTTTGTGTGTGACTTTTGGCAAGGGCTGGGATGTGCCTGAACCCACCAGGGAACATGAGGGACTGCAAGCTATAGCTTATCTTTATGATCAACTCCATTTTCCACTTCCAGAGCAAAAGGGCTCTCTGGAAAGGAGGTTAGTAGTAGATGGAGGGTTAGAAATATAACAGTTTAGGTGTCACTTTGAGTTTGTCTTGTGTGATTTGTGAAATCTGTGTTTATTTTATTTTTATTAAAAAACAATCAAAGTTATCTCTGGTCCAGTGCACATTTTTCATGTTAGAGTTTCCTTAGGTCTTTTCATGTAAACTTGGCTATATTTTAGGCTTATGTTTTTGGCTTTTTCTCTCACCCCTTCATTCTTTCACAAACACTGTACACGTTCTTAATTATTGAAGTTTGTGGTAAGTACAGAAGTCACATAATGCCAGAAGATTATGAGATTCATGACAATAGAATCATCCCTCATTTTTCTGTTTTCCTCTGTTTCTTACCAGGTGACTTTTCTGATATGAGATAGAGATTTTGGATTGTTCCTTAGCAATCACATAAAGACAATTTGCACTATGTCTTTAGAAGGCAGAAGAGACAACATGAAGGTGAGTGATACCAGTTGGACAGTTTTTTCTTTCCTTTTGACAATTTCTTTTGGTGATCTGTCATTTTCTTCAGAAGTTTCATGTGTCCAGTTGTCTCCATATTCATTAGTTGGAAGATTTTATTCTCCTGAAAAGATTAAATCAAAACCCTGCCCCATCCCTAATTCAGGGGAGAGGGTCCTACCTTTTTAGGCATGTTATATCTTTTATAGGGCAAATTGGTTTTTTGGAAATAGAAAAAGTATAATATCTCAATTAAAGTTAAAAGATCTTTGAAAGTTTATAAATATACCTTAAAGTGTATTTATTTCTAGATAATAAAGTGCATTCACTTTGATTTTCAGCCTGTCTTTTACATGTAGCTTTTAAATGAAATCAATGTAAATCATATGTGCCTGCCTCTGCTTCCCAGGTGGTATGTAAAAGGCATGTGCCTCCCAAATGCTGGGATTAAGGCTGTGAACCACCAACACCCTGTCATTGTAACTCCTGAATTCAGAAAACAACTAATTAATAGTAAACTGCT